>NW_007730661.1:51171-64455 GCF_000696425.1 Galeopterus variegatus
AACCTATAAAAAGATACTTTTAAATCATTAAATCTAATGTTTTAAGAGAGGGATTGGTTTTACAATCTGGAAACTTTATTGTTTTCATTAATAAAAAGATCACTAAAGGCTTTCCCCTGAAATAATTTCATAAAGAAGAGGACAGGACAAATATCTATAATTTTCAGTATTCTCATACAGAACATGTTATTAGTATTTTAGTAAAATTAATACATTATTTTGTACTTTTAATAAATATAATAGTATTTAAAAACGAGTTGCTATTTTTGTCTCATATGTTTTGTTTATAGTAGATTTTTAACCTTTCTTGCTTTGAAACAAATTCACAGGAAAGTGGCAAAAGTAGTACAGAGAGCCATAGAATTCTGTCTAACCTCAGCCAGATTTTCCAATTGTTAGCATCATCCATATTTACATTCTCTTTCTTTCTATTTGTCTCAGTCTGTGTCTGTTTTTACACCTCCCTCCCAAACATATATACTACTGTAGGTTTTTTTCTTTTACCTGAACCACTTGAAAATAAACTGCAGATATGGTGCCCTATAACCCCTTAATATTTAGGGGTTATATTTACATTACAAAAATCAATATTTTGTCATTGACACTTATCTAACATAATCATCTTTTCTGCAGATTTCATTCAGCCCTTGCTTATTTCCTCCAAAATTTCCTTTATAGATTTGGGATTCAATCCAAGCTCATGCATTGCATTTGATTGTCACTCCAATTTGGAACCGTTCCTCAATCTTCTTTGTCTTTCATGACCTTAATATTCGTGAAGAGTAGATGCCACTCAAACTACAGAATCGCTCAGGATTTATGCATTTGAGGCAGGAATTGTCTTATGTTTTAACAATTTCTACGTTTGTGTATGTTACATAATACAGATAATTTACCAGAAGAGTAACGCATGTGTATAATTTTTAAACAAATAAATGGAGGTACATGTTCAAAAACTTTTTTACTAATGATGACAAGTGAAGATAAAAGGTTGAAGACCACTGTGCTAAGGGATCAGTGAGGGTAACCAGCCATATTCTAGGGCTGGAACCTGGAAACAAAAGAATGGGCACTTCAACTTGGGAGTTGTTGTGGGATTCCAGGAGCCCTGAGCTGCTGAATCTTGGTTCTGAATAAATACATAAATCCAACCTCGCACCACTGTGTGATCGGATGTTTCACTCTAATACAAAACTTGGGAGGAATTGGTAAAGGACCACCTAAATCAACTACATCATACACTTATAATTAAAAAGAATTTTAAAAAAACCCGAAGCCTTAGTTTACATTTTGTGACATAGGGATTTGAAAACCTGTGTTTTCAATTTATTTGGATACTTGATTTTAATGGATGTTATAGTTGAAAAAGTTTTTCTGAAGTTACGTAAATCCGAATGGAAAAAGTCTACCTTTAATTATGCTTTCCAAATTGTAGTACTTACCCTTCAAAGCTAACCCCAAATTACGTAAATATATTTGTTGAAAAAATGACTAGAAATTTCTATTTATTTAACATGCATTGAAACTGTTGAAAATTTTTAACACATTAAAACAATTTTCTAAGTTTCTTCAATGTGCAAGTATTAGAGTTTTCATAGGCTACATAATTTTTGCAAACAACAGCATATAAGAATGGAAATGAATTCAAACTTCTGCTTTCAAAAAATTCTCTCCATAGCATAAATGTCCTTCAAGAAGTACTTATTTTCTCATTACCTTGGGTTGAATGTCCCCCCCCAAAACTTAGTCTCCACTATGACAGTGTAAAGAGGGTGGGAAGTCCTATTATGGTAGTTGAAAGGAGGGGCCTTGAAGAGGTGATTGGATTGTAAAACCGTTTAGTAGTAAATGGATTAAGAATGGTGGTGAGGGGTGCGGTTCTAAGGGCTTTAAAAGAAGAGAGAGGAAAGTCTGTTTTTCTCTCTGCTCTGCCATTTCACAATGTGATATCCTGCCGTCACTGAAGTCACCGCCAAAGAAAGCTTTCACCAGATGTGTTCCCTGGACTTTAGCCTTCCTAGCCCATTTCTGTGTATTTTGTTATAAGCAGCAGAAACACACTGAAACACTCACGTAGTGTCAGATTGATTTTTTTTGTGATGTGTTGCATTCTCGTGTCAGCTAACTGTCATTAAAGCAAAGGTCAGCACATTTGGATCACTTGATTTTTTTTGTAAGAAAAAATGAATAACTCATGTGTAAATTTGCCAACTCTGTTAAGGACTTCCTTGCAATATCACCTGCGATCGTCTGTGTAATTACATCAGTAGATGCTGTGGTGTGCTGCCTGCTGCCCTTCAGAATTAGGTTGATGGTTGGCTGCTCTCAGCTTTGTCATTCTCTAGGTATTGCACTCAGGGGGAAGAAAGCCCCCTCACCCAAGATCACGTCCTTCCCAGGGAGCAGCTCTCTCCCAATAACAGGTCAGTGCTGGATATAAATGCCAGACCCTCTTGCACGTCTAGTGGGAATGTAAATTAGAACAGCCTTTACAGAAAACAGTATGCAAATTCCTCAGAAAACTAAAAATAGAACTAGTGTATCCAGCAATACCACTTCTGGGTATATATCCAAAGGAGATAAAATCACCACCTTGTATAGATATTTGCACTCCCATATTTAATGCAGCAGTATTCACAATAGCCAAAATATGGAATCAACTTAAGTGTCCAAAAATGAATGGATGGATAAAGAAAATGCGTACCTACACAATGAAATACTATTCAGCCTTGAAAAAGAAGGAAATTCTGTCATTTGCAACAACATAAATGAACCTGGAGAACATTATGTTAAGTGAAATAAGCCAGGCAGGAAAATAAATTCCATATGATCTCACTTATATATGCAATCTAAAAAAAGTTGAACTCACAGTGGCAAAGAATAGTATAGTGGTCACCAGAGTCTGGATGGGGGGACAGGTGGATGGGGAAAGGGGAGATGTTGGGCAAATGGTATAAAGTTTCAGTTAGGCAGGAAGAATAAATTCTGGTGATCAATATTGCACAGCATGGTGACTATAGTTAATAATAATGTATTGTATACTTCAAAATTGCCAAAAGGATAGATTTTAAATGTTCTCACCACAAAGAAATGATAAGTATGTGAGGTCATGGATATGTTAATTAGCTTGATCTAATCATTCTGCAATATATACATTTATCATAACACACATTGTGCCCCCTAAATACAATACAATTATTATTGTCAATTAAAAATAAAACAAAATTAAGTTTAAAAGAGTCCTGGCCAGGCTGCTTCAAGGTGAGGCAATCCTAATGGGCCACCTCAGTGCCAGAGTTCCCCACGGTTTTGGTTGAGGACATTGTGGTAACTGTATCACAGTTCAAGTCCTCCCTCTGACCAATCCTGCTTCTTTCACTTCCCAAAGGGTATTCATCCTGACACTCCCCAATAAAAATTGTATATGCAACTTTCCTTGTCAGAATTTGCTTTTCAGGTGCCATAAAGACTCTCCATAAAGGAGTGCAAAGAGACCCTAAAATGTTAAATGTTTTGTTTTTATAAAACTAACCTCGTCTGTGCCATTCTGTAGCACTTTGCTCTGTATGGCTTCCCCATCCTTGCTGCAATAGCTTGTCTATGAATGACAGTAGGAATGCATTTCATGTGGGACATTTTATCTGTGCCCTTGCTGGGGAATTTAAAAAAAACTTCAGTCCACATAGTTGCCCCACAATTTTTTATATATCATTTTTCTTAAAGAAATTATTTATTACCAAGGGAAAATATTTATTTTTTCCCCCAGCATGTCACAAAATAAGTTCTTCATGTGTTTTATCATTGGAAACAGAATCCAGAAAATACCATAGCTGAAAGGTGTTAGAAACATCAGTGCTTCATCCAAATTATAGAAAACCTTCAATACTAGGTAATTTGTTCCAGCATTTATTTCTTTACTCTTCTGTAATGTTTTCTATATATCATCCAATGATATTTGCTGACAAAGAAATGCATTTTAGTTTTCATCGTCTGCTTTTTTTTTGTATTATTTCTGCCATTTTTACTGTAACAGGAAGAACAGGTGTTTCCCCAGTGGATGTGGCTATCATTTTTACCTCTGCTTTAAAATGAGAAACCTCAAAAGAAACTTCTAAAGTATTTATTACCACATTTTATGACACTTGGTAAGATTCTATATTTAGTGTTGCATGACATTATAAATCCCCCCCAAATTATAGTCATTTTTCTTCAGGTTTAGGATATTTAGTTTTAACATATCCTGCTAAATTTTATGGTGTACCACTTGCTACTTCTATTTCTGTCAATATGGCAAACTAGATTCCCCAGCAAGCTTCCTGCTGTAAAACGCTTATACATGCTGGGTAAAATATAACAAATATCTTTTTAAAATATATAACTGAGCTAGAAAGCATGTAAGGAAATTCCCAATAGGCTAAAAATGAAGTACAAACTGAAAATTAGGGCCATAAACACATGGATGTAGGGTATGCTTGGCAGCCTGGGGGGTGAGGATCTGGAAGGACATAGATTCTTTGTCTCAGTCACTCGGAGCTTTAAGTCTTTGTGTCTACACATGAACAGGAGATAATGCCTTGGGATTACATGAGTTTAAAGATTAAATTTGAGACCTTCATAGGAAGGGAAGGCTTTTGAAGAGTCACTCTAGGAAAATCTTCTACTCAATGGTACAGAATAGTGTCTGAAGCTTGTATGTCCTTATTTAACTTTTACATACAAAATTGCTTTGGAAGCTTATATGTCCTCATTTAGGTTTCACATAGAAAATGTCTCCTAAAAATTTATCCCTATTCTTACCCAGAGTTGGGATTAAAATATTTCCATCTGTGTGATTCTGGGAATGCCAAGTCAATAAATTAACATAAAAGAGATATGAGCCTATGAAAACCCAGGCATTTGGCAAAATAAATGTAAAACTTCTCTGGAGGAGCACCCTCCCTCTTGATAATACAGGATTACCACCAGTAGAGTCCTGCTACTGAAGAGTGCATGATAAAAACTTACAAAGCACATGAGGACACAACATACCGCAGTTGAGAGTCAGTATACACAATAAGCAACAGTAATATGCCATCAAGAACTTCATGAGCAAAATATTGAATAATAAAGATGAAATAAGTATGCTTAAAATGGTTAAGGATATGAACAGGGAATCCAAAACATGAGAAAGAAGCAGACAGACACTATCTAAAGACCAAGAAAATTTGAAAAGAGAAACAAATATGAGGGTTCTTCAGGAAGTTTATGGAAAAATTGAATTAAGAGGTTATATGAATCTTCCACGAATTTTTTGAAGTAACTTTGTACAACCAAATAGAACTTTTAGAACTGAAAAATGTAGGCACTGATACTAAAAACTCAGTGGACAGATTGAACAGGAGATTTGACCCAGCCAAAGATGGAATTAATATACCGGAAGATAGATCTGACTGGAAATTGTTACGCAGTTACTGTCATTAGGCTTTCGGACGTTGTACCTTGCCCATCTGGCTGCTTCTCTGAAGTGAGAGACTGTTTTGAGTCCACTTCCTACCCCTTGTTCTGCTCTAGTGTGGAAATCTTATGCATTTCTGGCTCCCCACCACCCCCAGTCTGTGTTAGTATGAGTGATCCATTTTGCCAGAGATATTCCTGTATGTGGCATACACTAGTACTCTAAATGAATCAGCTTCCTTACTGATAAAGGATAAATTTTCATAAAGTAAAAAATAGCTGAAGTTTAGATCAGTCAGCCAGTATTGGTCACCTTGGAGGAAAACTGGAAAACTGGAGATAGGCAAATAGTCCTGGTCTTTTTTTTTTTTTTCCCTTTTTGTCTTTTTTACTGACCGGTAACGGGATTGCAACCCTCAGTGTCACGCCCGTACCGGGGACCGGCAACGAGATCTCAACCCTCGGCGTTGCGCCCGCACCACGCTCAGCCAGTGAGCGGGAACCGGTCTCCACATGGGATCCGAACCCTCGGCAGGAGCGCCACTGCGCTCCCAAGCAGGCACTCTCCAGTGTGCCACTGGGCTGGCCCGTCCTGGTCTTAAAAAATAGATAAAGCATATTCTATAAAATAGATAATCTAGGGCCGGCCCGGTGGCGCACTGGAGAGTGCGCCGCTTGGGAGCGTGGCGGCGCTCCTGCCGAGGGTTCGGATCCCATGTGGAGACCAGTTCTGCTCACTGGCTGAACGCGGTGCGGGCGCGACACCGAGGGTTGCGATCCCGTTACCGGTCAGTAAAAAAGACAAAAAGGAAAAAAAAATAGATAATCTAAATTTGCTCACTATCCTGAAAAGATTCTAAAGCAGTTAATTAAAATTATTTTAAACAATTATATTAAGAAGCAGGAACTTTTAGGAAATAACCTTGGTTCAAAAGAGCAAGTTAGCCAAACTTTACACGCATGGACACATACACATACCTATATATAAAAATATGTATGTATACACACACATATGTAGTTAATTTAGTGATAGATCAAAGGAATGCTATAGATAGAATATATGTAAATTATTCTAGGCAAGTTAGACAAATGTACATTATGTTAGTCAAAGTTTAGTGTAGGAAATGAAACTATTCTAATATTTCATGCAGAAAAGAATTCATCATATTTTACCAAAACTTCATTGACTATCAGATACACCATTTTTTTCTTAGAAAGGCAAGTGTTATTAAACTATGCTAAAGTGTCTTAATGATAGTCTTGAGTGAATTGGCCACATCAGTTCTTTATTATTTTGAAGTTATTTCACTTATTTTGAGGGATTTGGTTATTCCTACTGCTTTTGGTTGCTTTGGTTGACATGAGATAGGCAATTCTTTTGCACTTATTTCAGTAACAAAACCAGAAAGCTCTGCTCTAATACAGAAGCTGGAAGCCAACTCTGTAAATAAAGTTTTGTTGGAACACAACCATGCCCTTTCATTTACCTGCTTTTTATGACTCCCTTCCTGCTACCAGGGCAAAAATGAGTACAGACTATCCCCAACTTACGATGGTTCGACTTAGGATTTTTTGACCTTATGATGGTGTGAAAGCAATACACATTCAGTAGAAATTGCTCTTCAAACTTTGAATTTTGATTTTTTCCCGGGCTAGCGATATGCTGTATGATACTGTGGTGCTGAGATCTCAGATCCTTCTGCCCCTTCTTGTGCAGGTTGTGAGTCAGGTAGTTGAAAGAAGACCCTGGCAGCTTTATGCAAGGTAGACATACTTTATTCTTCAGATGTGAGCTTCACGGACATGCTTTATTCTCAGACATGAGCTCTGTGGTTCTCCACTGCCCCTCCATGCTCTGCCCACCTTCCACACTCTGCCAACCCTCGGTGCTCTGCTGACCAGCAGTTCAGAGCAGTTACCTTTTACTCTTAGTAACAATAGCGGCCACAAGCCAAGCATTTCATAATTACAACAATCATGCTGAATCAGTAAATGGGCACACATCAGCAGCTACACTACTTTTTATAACTTGTTTCTAGTGAATGTGCTGAATCTTGCCCATTTGTAACAGAAGCGAGGCGAGAGATCCTGACTAAACTTTTTCTACTTTCCTCACAGATACCTTCTTGTGATGCTGGGCAGCAGGAGCCACAGCTCCCAGTCAGCCACACAATCACAGGGGTAAAGAACCGATACCCTACTCTACAGTGTACTGTATTCAATAAATTACATGAGATATTCAACACTTTATTATAAAATAGAGTTTGTGTTCAATGATTTGCGTGTTGTAAGCATGTTTAAGGTAGGCTAGGATGAGCTATAATGTTTGGTTGTTTCGGTATATTAAATGCATTTTTGACTTATGATATTTTCAATTTACAATGGGGTTATGTTCTCATAATCCTCAATGAGTCCAGATGATGTGCACATGGCGGATGTAACCACGTTATAAGTTGAGGAACATCTGTAGTTGTAACAGAGGCTGCATGACTCAAAAGGAAAAGCTGGCTCTTTACAGAACAAAGTTTGCCAACCCCTGCTACTGGGAAATACTGTATATATTATAACAGGAGCTACCATTTATTGATACCATGGCACACTATGCTAAGTACTTTAAGCGGGGTAGAAGTCTCTTATCCAACATGGCCAGGACAAATGTTAGTTGATTGATTCATTCAATCAGTCAACAAATATTTATAGAGTAACTACCATCGATCAGGTGATACATTCAACAAGCTTGGAGTACAGGAGTGAACAAAAGAACAAAAATACTGTTGTTTTCTTGGAGCTTCCATTCTAGTTGGCTATGGAAAGGAGGATGGAGTCAATAAAGAGGAGATAGAAAATGACTGAATTAATATATGTGTGAAAAATAAAGCAGGGAAGGCTTCAGATTTAAAAAAGAGAAGTCAGGAAAGTCTCATAAAGAAAATGGTATTTGAATGAGGACCCAAAGGAGGTGAGGACAAGCTGTGGAAAAGCATTCCAGGCAGAGGCAACAACCACTGCAAAGGCACAAAGGAGGGGGGTGTGTCACACGTTTTGAAGGAAAAGTAAGAAATCTCATGTGTTTAGAGAGGAAAAATAAGTAGGAAATAAGATCAAAAGTTAAAAAGAAACATGGGCAGGGTGGTGTGGTGCAGATGACGGGCCATTGTAAAGACTTCGGTTTTTCTTGTGAGTGAGTTGGGAAGCTGTCAGAGAGTTTTGAGCAGAGGAGCAATATAAACCTACTTAACTGGATGCCTCTGCTGCTTTGTTGTGAATGTATGGGAATGGGGCAAGACTGAAAGCCAATTAAAAAGGGCTTAGGAGGGCCGGCCCGGTGGTGCACTGCTGTAGTGCGCCGCTTGAGAAGCGCGGTGGCGCTCCCGCCGAGGGTTCGGATCCCACATACAGACCGGTTCCCGCTCACTGGCTGAGCGAGGCGCGGGAGCAGCACCGAGGGTTGCAATCCCGTTGCCGGTCCCCGGTCCGGTACGGGGGCAACACTGAGGGTTGCGATCCGTTGCCGGACACGGAAAAAGACAAAAAAAAAAAAAAAAAAAAAAGGGCTTAGGAGGCAATTAAGAGCATTTGCAATAACCCATGTAAGAGCTGCTGTTGTCTTAGACCATTGCAGTAATGATGAAGCTGGTGAAAATACACATGCAAACTTTTCATGGTGGAAAACTTCAAACACATACAAAAATTGAGAGAACAATATAAGGAACCCGTCCAACTTCAAAAAATTAGTGACTCAGGACCAATTTTATTCTTATACATCACTCATCTAATTCTCCTCCTATCATATAATTTTGAAGAAATCTGTCAATTCTGTGTATATTTTGAAGGTAAAATCAGTAGGATTTACTGCTAGTTTGGGTGTGGAGTGTCAGGTTCAAGGATGACACCTTAAGCCCCAGGAAGGAGGAGGTTGAGTTACTGAGGTGGAGAAGACTGAAGGAGGAACACAGCTTTTTTTGGTGGAGGTGGGGGTGGAAACCAGGAGTCTGGATTTTCACATAGTAGTTTTGAGGTGTTTATTAGCTATTTAAGAGATGAGATGTTGAAATAATAGCTATATATAAATATGTCCAGACTTGTTAGCATGGAAATTTGGGGGTATGATTGGTACTTCAGCCCTTCCATTACATTTCCCTCCAATTCCCCACAGGCATTGGCTCTCTTTTGGCCCTTTGAATGCCAGTGATTCCTGAATGCTGTTGCAAAATAGAGCCATCTAGGAGAGATTTTAAAAGTCCCGATGCCCAGGTTACATCTCATACCCATTACATCCGAATATCTGGGGGTGGAGCCAGGCATTCACTTTAAAAAAGTCTCTAGGAGATTCTGATGTGCAACAGTTTGGAAACACACTGCTGTAGACCTGGCAAAGCAAAGTGTGGTCCCCCACAGCTGGCAAGTGTGGTTCATCCACCAGCAGCATTGGCATCACCTAAGAGCTTGTTAGTAATGCAGAATCCCAGGCCTCACCCCAATCTCCTGAATCAGATCCTGCATTTTAGCAAGTCTAGTGCTTTATGTTCACACCAATGTCTGAGAAGCCCGTTTATCTCTTGCTTTTGTACCTTTGCAGAAACTGTCTTCTCTGCCAAGTTGCCTGCCCACCCATCCTGCTGTCTCGTTCCCATTTATCCTTTAAGATTTACTTCAGACACCCCCTCCTGGAAGACCTTCTCACCCGTCCACCTCGTGCTCAGGCTATTCTTCTGCGGGTGCCCTCTATTTACCTTTATTATATATCTTATTACAGCTTACTGTATTTGTTGATTTAGCTGATAGTCTCCTAGATTTTTGAACCTGCACCAACAGAGATTGTATCATGGGTAATAAGAGCTTGGTCAGTGTTTGTTGAATTGAGCGGTTAAGACAGAAATGGGTCAGGTGAGACTCACAGGGCCCCGAGTCTGTCAGATCAAACCCCTGGAGGCGCTGGCTCTCACAGCAGCAGCCCTGATCTATGTGAACTCTGATTTTCCAGCTGCGTGAAGCTTTTGATTCCTGCACAGGACAGCAAAGCCAGCAGGCTTCCGTTCCTCACAGCCTCTCATTCAGGGCAGTCGGAAGAAGCTGGCAGACCCTGTTTCCATGCGTGACTAACTTTCTGGTTAATGCAAAATGACTCTAGACTAGAGTGCACTTTTTATCCTTAGATATCCTTTTCAGATGTAGGGGGATATTATAAGTCACAGGGAAGAAAGAGGCACAAACTCTTCTGATCAGTGGGAAGGAAGAAGTCCATTTTGCCTCTGGTTCCTTTGTTCTTTGGTCCACCTTATTCTCCCTTATTCATTGTCTTGCCAACGACCATTGTGATTGTGCAACCACCTATGGCTTTTTCATCTATTTAGCAGGATGGTTCATACACTCTAATGACAGCAGAGACACTGGGAACTATAACTCAATCAGAAAATGACCAGCCTTTCTTATTGTTCTTTTTGGCATTTGTATCGTTTTAATTATCTGTCTACCTAATTATCCTAGGAGATAGTGAGCTTTAAGGACCTTACACTTGACTACAAATGAGGTCAGAGAAGACTGGCATCTTCTATTTTCAGAAATGAATTTTTTAGAAAATAAACACTTCTGAAGTGTACATTACTCTTTCCTTAAGGAAGATGCAAAGTTCTAAGAAGGTTGGCACACTGAATGCCTTAAAGAAGAACTTCAAGTGAGATGCCAGGTGAAAGTGTAACACAAATTTCTTATGGTTTAAATAGCATCTATTGTTATTATCCTGTCCATTTTTATTCTCTTTATCTTTTCTATGTTGTGTATTTGTTATCTGTAAAAACAAAAACAAAAACAAAAAACTGTATTTTAAAACACATTACTTCTTTTAGCCCAAAGAGATTTTCGAGAAGTCCTGCTTGGGATGGAAAGATAGACTTGAACATAAAGTAGACCACAACATTATCTCTTCTAGACTTGGAAGATGAATTTGGTAAGTCTGACATGTATAAATAAAAATTGTATAACACGTATTTGTTAGAAATGAGAGTAGGTATCAGTATTCTTTCTGAGTAGTCCAGATAATTAGGAAAGGGAGAAAAAAGAAAAACGCTAGAAGTAAGAAGATTTGATTTCATGTCTAATCAGAAGAAATATGCCAAGTAATTCATCACTAATTCGAATAGTCAAGAAAAATCTAGGAAAAGCCCTAGGAAGCATAATTAGCTATGCAGAGGGTTGGAACATTTGCAAAATGTCACAGTTATAAATTGCTATTTTTTTTCCTTTGAGACCTGAACAATACTTCATCAATAAATCCCAAAAGACTTTTGAGCAAGTCTCAAGATGAAATACTTGCTCTTGATGCAGAACTTTTAACCTAGAAAGAGATGTGGCTGGCTTTTGAAGGTTAGCTTCTTACTTTTTGAAAAGCTTTCTGGAACTCTGCCACTAACACTTTCTGAGCTTCATTTCTTCTTTATAAAAAATGGGAGGTACTGTGCCTGTCACTCGTCTGTCTCCCAAGGGTGTTGGAGAGCCTCTACAGGAAGTTCATTTACCCACAGACCTGCACTTTGAATGACAGGCCAATGGGCCTCCCTGGTCCAATGATGTGTTTTTGGTCTCCTCTGCTTCAGGTAAGGGAGTGCCTTATTATCCCCTAACCTCCTATTGATAATATTTATTTGCTACAGTTCAGACAGCCCTTGATTTAATACTGAACACAAAAACCGATCTTAGTCAGGAACATTGACCAGAGAACTCATTTCTAGGGCTGGCTGTCATAGGTCCTCTTCACAAAGCATGCTGCGAATGGATCAAAAGTTCTGATCACAGTGCCTTCTGGGTATGCCCAGGTCCCTTGCTCACTGTCACTGGTTATGTCTGAGACCATCTAGCTAGAGATTTGGTTGGAGTGTGGGGAGTGGGGGAGGCTAAAACTGTGGGATGCTTTTTTATTTCCTAAATTTCTTTCTGGGTGCTTCTGGAGCCACTCAAATCTCACCCCTGTGGCTTTGTGTAGCAGGGAGAAATTTACCTTGCCATTCCGAGAGCTACATTAGGGGAAGCAAGCGCTATGGTGTTTGGGTGGAAGTTGGCATTAGTTTTCCCTGAAAAACAGTATGTCAATGATGGTTAGGTTCTGTGGGCTTATTAGTGACAATATAATTCATCTATGGTCCAGGGTAAGTGGACTTCCGTAGGCTATTCTACATTGTCTCTAATGTTGCATCTATGAGAATAATGTATCCTGAATTCCAGAACATGGACTTAAATACATTTGAAATACAAACCATTTCTCAATGGGTACTGAGGGGACTGGTGTGGGGCTGTCAGAAAGGATGGTTCAGAAAATGTGGTCCCCTCTGGCATTCACTAGTACTTGGAAATTTTAGTCTCTTAGCTTTAAGTTTCTTGATAGCTCCTCATTTCTCTACTTAGTTTAGGAGGTTGAATGGATGCAATTTTCTAGTTGGCTGAAAAGGCTCATTATTTATTTATTTTTTCCGATGCAAATCCATTTTATTTTTGTAGGTTTTTTTTCTTTTTAAAAAATTTAAATTATTAAATAATGAGCGAATGTTGAATCTTCTTTACTCCGATGAAACTTTTGGAATCCTTGACTCGTCTTTCTCTCAGACCTCACACCAAATCTGTCAGCAAAGAATGTTGTTTCTACCTTCAAAGTATATTCAGAATTCAATGATTTCTCCTTCCTTCAGTCTTCTCACCCTGGTTCATGCCACTATCACCTCCTGCCTGGATTATTGCAGTAGCATCTTAACTAGTCAGTCACCTTTCTTTCACCTTTCCCACCTACAATCTACTTTGATACAGTCCTCAGAGTGAGCTTATAAAAATATAATCACATCTCATCACTTTTTTTCTTAAACT
>NW_007730661.1:65328-74395 GCF_000696425.1 Galeopterus variegatus
CTGATTCTATTGAGATAATCATATGATTTTTCAATGGTAATATGGGAAATTGTATAATAGGTTTTCTAATGTGAAACCAACTTACATTCTTGGGAGAAAACACAAACTGGTCATGTTGTGTTATCTTTTAAATCAACTGCTGAATTCGGGTTGCTGATGTTTTATTTAGGATATTTTTATCTATGTTTACTAGTGACATTGGCCAGTAACTGCCCTTTTTCTATCCTGTACGGGAATTTTGTATCAAAGTTGTACTAGCCTCATAAAATAGAGTAGAGTAAAATAGCCATGCATACCCTCTTTTACTAGTCTCTATAAGAATTTATGTAAGAATGGACCAAGAAATACTCAGGTGTTTGGTTGAAATTCACCTGTTAAAGTGTATAGTCCTATTTTTCGGTGTATGTAAAAATATTTTGGGCTGTTGACTCCATTTTGACTAATTGAGTTAGTTAGTTTTTAAAAAAATTTCTCTTTGATGCAGTTTGAATAAAGTTATACATATATGTATGTGTGTTTATATATACATGTTCACACACAGTCGCATATACACATATATATGTATGTATTTGTGTACTTCATCTAAGTATATAAATTTATTGGAATTAAGTTGTTAATAACAGTCTCTTTTTAATTTCTGTAATGATGCATCTATAATAGTGTTCACTTTTTCATTTTTAACATTTTTGGGAAAACTTTTCTGTTTTATTCTTGATCAATTTTACTAGAAATTTGTTAATTTTATCATTATTTTCTGAGAGCCAACTTTTAGTTTGTCAATCCCCTTTCTTTGATTTTTTAACCTCATTTAATTCATTTTTGGTTTTATCTTTTAATCTTTTTAGCTTTATTCTTTTGTTCTTTTTCTAACATCTTAAGTTGAAAGCTCAATGAATTAATTTTTAGCTTTTTAAATTTTCTATCTAGTTAAATAATAAAAATTTGATAGGTAGTGTTTTTGTTGTAATTCAATTCTATGTATTTTCTTATTTTCATTTTCACATTTTCTTTTAGTCTGAATTATTTAAAAAATTTCTTAATTTCCAAACACATTAAAAAAATTATCTCTGTAAGGTCATTTTAAAATTGTCTTATGGTTCATGTAAAAACAATTATTTGAAAATTGTTGAATTTGCTTTATGGATAGCAAATGGTTCATTTTTATATGTGTTTTCATATTCCCAAAAAGTGTAGGTATTTTTTCATTGTTGGGTGTATTATTTTTCATATGCTCTTTTAAACAACTTGTTAGTTATGTTTTTAAAATTTTCTATAAACTTACTTTTTTTTGATAAGTATATAGAATCTAATGCAACAGTAATCAAAAGTGTGTAAAAATTCCTAATATAATTCCTATGTATGTAAAATTTCCTATATAAATTCCTCATATAATGTCAGCATCTTTTGGTTCTGTTAATTTTTGCTTTTAAACTTAGGGTTATGCCTTATATGTATACAAGTTTAAAATCTTTATATCATTTTGGTTAAATGACCCTTTTAATCATGAATTATTAATTCCATCATCCTAATAATGGTTTTTGCTCAGACCCCATAAAATAATAAAATAAAATAATGCAATATTTTATTAATATTGCTATACCAGGCAAAATCGTATATTTAGTGTTGTCTGTACAGAGAAAAATTGGCAGCAACAAAAAAGTGTAATAATAAGACATTGGATATTCAAAGGATGATATATTCATACTTTGGAATATTATGCATCTATGAAATAATGTTATATATTATAAACTTTATTAGGAAGTATACAACAAAATAGCTTGTATTATATGATACTATTTTTGTACCCCCAAGACACGTATGTAAATATATGTATAGCAAATAGCCTAATATTATCTACCAGAATTATGAATGGCTTTAAAATTTTTTGTTCTCTTTTAAAAATACATTTTCATGTTCTGAGTTAATTATTTAATTTNACCCCATAAAATAATAAAATAAAATAATGCAATATTTTATTAATATTGCTATACCAGGCAAAATCGTATATTTAGTGTTGTCTGTACAGAGAAAAATTGGCAGCAACAAAAAAGTGTAATAATAAGACATTGGATATTCAAAGGATGATATATTCATACTTTGGAATATTATGCATCTATGAAATAATGTTATATATTATAAACTTTATTAGGAAGTATACAACAAAATAGCTTGTATTATATGATACTATTTTTGTACCCCCAAGACACGTATGTAAATATATGTATAGCAAATAGCCTAATATTATCTACCAGAATTATGAATGGCTTTAAAATTTTTTGTTCTCTTTTAAAAATACATTTTCATGTTCTGAGTTAATTATTTAATTTTTAATAATAAACATGTTACTTTTATTAACAGAATATAATACAGCTTTTTATTTGACAAAAAAGCTCTTCCCCATTATTACATAGTTTATAAACAGGAATTTTGAGAAATATCCGTACTTCAAAAATTATGTTTTAAAAATGTTCATTATGCTTTATTATTTGCTGTGTAGATTTTTAAAGAATAAGATGACTACTCTGAGTTATATAAACTTTAATTTTTAAAATACACATATCTAGCTAGAATAATAAAATTGAATTCAATATTTCCCCAGCCAAAGTAATTATAAACTCAGAATGGAATGTCAAATAATGCATTGCAAAAATTTGTATTACTACATGATTTTCTATTTCAAACATATAGTTTAGGAAGGCAGAGTGGAGGATAGAATTTGAGAAGTCCAAATGCAATTTATTTTGAATCATAAATGAATAGAGAAAAATTCCCTCATTTGACCAGCTGGATGAGCATGTCACGTGTAGAACATATTATTTTGTTAGCATAATCCTCCGAGGTTGGCAGATGGGTAACAGCAACACAGCAGCAATATAAAACTGTCACTTGGTGGAGCTAGAATACTATGTAATTTCAATATACTCTTTCAGCAGATTTCTTGGGGAAAGTGGTTTAATGGCAAAATCTAAGTCTAAACCTCTCAATTGCCAAATATTAAAGTTCATAGCTTTTGGGGAATCTGTTTTTATGGTTTTCTTTATTATTGTGTCACAGTATAGGTAAATGCCAAACTTATTGGGCATAAAGGGTTTTTGTTTATTCAGTCAATAAACTACAATCTTTTCATCATGCTGAATTCAACACCACAACCCCTCCACCCCACCCTGTCCCAGGAGTTAGTAAATGAGTATATCATCTACTGATTCAGTGATATTTTAGCACATTTCATATGGCACTTAACAGCCCAGGATCATTTCACTTGCCATGTTAATTACTATAAAATCAAGATGGGCTTTCAGGTAGCTTACAATGCCCAGAACAAAATGCCCATTAGATATTACACAAGTGTTGGTGGATACAATCTTTTGGGGTTCTCTGTATAGGCTGGAGATTTTAGGGCTACTCCATATATTGACCAAAATCTTTGACATGAAATTTTAGGGTGACCATTAAATGAAGGCTACTATGGAGTTCGGCAACTTTTCCCTGGAATGAATTTAACTCTTTTGGAAAATTCTGTATCAGAGCCTTTCTTACTTTGATCATCCCAAATTTAAAAAATCAAAGCAAGATTTTTATACTAGTATTTATGCATGGGTGGGTATAGTTTTGTGCCCTTATCAAAGTTTGTTTGCCAATTTTTCCTCTCAGGTAGTGGGGATATTGCAAAAGGATTAATTTTAAAATTAGATTAATATCTTTCATACTTCAGAGGTGTTAGCTAAGATAAAGTTATTGCAGATCTTGACTATGTTAATGAAATGATGACATTAAAGTAGATATGGACCATTATGTTGACATGGAAAAAAGGAATAATTGAGGGATTTTAAAGATTTCTTATCTTGGCTTGGTTCTGATACTCTCATACCTTCATTTTTCTTTTTTCGTAAAAGACTTGTTTTTTTCAGTAAGAAAGATTTCATTTAACCCTGTAGGTGATTCTATCTAGAGTATTAATAGGATAATCAGTTTTATCTTATGCATGATGGTCAGGATGGATCCAGGTTTTTTCAAAATTGACCTTGAAGCATATGCATTTTGGGGCTCTATTATGCAAAATGATATAAATCTATCAAAGCAAAATTAGGAATGAAATTCCACATTTATTTAAAATTAGAAGAAATCAGCCAATTGAAAATTTAGAAAACCTGAGAGAAAACCCTGAAACATTAAAAGATCCAGAAAAATAATATTTTTATTAATTAACTACCATCCCATCTCTATACTAATTTTCCACAGACTAACTTCTGGCTCCATACACTTGCAATCTCATTTCTTCTCTGCTACTCACATAATTTCAGTTTTGAATACCATAGGCATGTTCATATCATGACATGACTTCTCTCTCTTACCTTTTCAGTACAATGCTGGATAATTCACCACAGTGGGCATTAGGAGTATTCTTGAAATCCATTTCTAAACAAAGAGAACCAGCAATAATTTAACTATGCAGGGAAGTGATTGTGAGTCACATAAATAATTATCACTAAACTCAAACTAAATACATCTCCAACTCAGCATCCCAGGGTCCTGGAAGGGCCCCATGCAAATGAAGTGACCTGAAACATAAACTTTATAAATGCCACAGTAATCCTACCTTTTAAAAATCATTTCATCAATAATGCACCTCACTTAGTTAAAATTGTCATTGTCTTTAGGGCGATAAAAATTTGGAAATCACTAATGTTAATGACATTAGTAAGTGAAAGGATAGCAAATTTGGGTAAAAATATTTTTAAAAATATTTTCCATCGAGGAGGACATAAACATAGGGATGTTATTTTAAGACATTGTTTTTTAAGTATCATTTGTTGGCTTTCAGTAAAGAGTGCTGAAGAAGGCATTAGAACTTTCTTATAAATTTTTACAAAATTTTTACAAATTTTTGTGATTCATGTTCACTATATACCATTAGAAAATACTGTTTTTTAAAAAAAATTAGCTTTGGGCCAGCCCGGTGGTGCACTGCTACAGTGTGCCGCTTGGGAGTGCAGCGGCGCTCCCGCCAAGGGTTCGGATCCCACATACAGACCGGTTCCCGCTCACTGGCTGAGCGAGGTGCAGGAGCAAAACCAAGGGTTGCAATTCCGTTGCCGGTCCCGGTCCGGTCCGCCGAGGGTTGCGATCCCGTTGCCGGTCCCGGTCCGGGGGGCGCGACACTGAGGGTTGCGCTCCGTTGCTGGACACGAAAAAAGACAAAAAGGAAAAAAATAAAATAAAATAAAATAAAATAAATTAGCTTAAAAGGCATAGGTACTTTCCTATTTTTTAATTTTTGTTCTTAATCTATCAGATAAATCTGCAACTCCCACAGTAAGATCACTGGTTATTTATTTCATAGAGCATATCCATATTATTGAAGGCTCCACTTTTAGTGTTCAAACAACAACAGCAAAACCAAAAAAAACACAGCCTTGTATCAGATATGAAATTATGGTTTTTTTTCCTAATGATTCAGGAAAATCTCTTGACTCCTTAACAGAGCACCCTACATTCACACCTTTGAACATTAAAGCCATAGTAATAGCAATAGTTAACATTCATCAGATGTTTACTATGAACCAGACATTTAGCTAAGTGCTTTACATGCGTTCCTTGTTTAATTTTAAAAACAGTTCTATGAGGTCCGTAGCATTTTATGAATGAAGAAACTGAGGCTTAGAGAGTTTAAATGACAAGCCTGGATCCATGCAGTTTGTAAGTGGCAGGTATGGTGTCTGAATACAGACTTTTTAAAAAAACTGCCTTGCAATATTGTCACAGAAGCAGTAGTCATCAGTGAAGGATGGTAAGAGGGTTTGAAACTCATAGGTAGCATTTGAATGACTACGACTTCAAAAAGAGAAAAGCCCTCAATTTAGGAGGGAATATAGCACAGCACAGGAAAAGATAGTAGAGGTCAGACTGTACAGGTTGTTTTCTGGCTTCAACACTTACCATTGCCGGACACGAAAAAAGACAAAAAGGAAAAAAATAAAATAAAATAAAATAAAAAAAATTAGCTTAAAAGGCATAGGTACTTTCCTATTTTTAAATTTTTGTTCTTAATCTATCAGATAAATCTGCAACTCCCACAGTAAGATCACTGGTTATTTATTTCATAGAGCATATCCATATTATTGAAGGCTCCCCTTTTAGTGTTCAAACAACAACAGCAAAACCAAAAAAAACACAGCCTTGTATCAGATATGAAATTATGGTTTTTTTTCCTAATGATTCAGGAAAATCTCTTGACTCCTTAACAGAGCACCCTACATTCACACCTTTGAACATTAAAGCCATAGTAATAGCAATAGTTAACATTCATCAGATGTTTACTATGAACCAGACATTTAGCTAAGTGCTTTACATGCGTTCCTTGTTTAATTTTAAAAACAGTTCTATGAGGTCCGTAGCATTTTATGAATGAAGAAACTGAGGCTTAGAGAGTTTAAATGACAAGCCTGGATCCATGCAGTTTGTAAGTGGCAGGTATGGTGTCTGAATATAGACTTTTTAAAAAAACTGCCTTGCAATATTGTCACAGAAGCAGTAGTCATCAGTGAAGGATGGTAAGAGGGTTTGAAACTCATAGGTAGCATTTGAATGACTACAACTTCAAAAAGAGAAAAGCCCTCAATTTAGGAGGGAATATAGCACAGCACAGGAAAAGACAGTAGAGGTCAGACTGTACAGGTTGTTTTCTGGCTCCAACACTTACTGGCTGGTTATCTTTTGGCAAGTTACTTAATATTTCTGTGTCTCAGTTGCCTCTTCTGTTAAAAAAAGAGGATAATACCGATAAGGTGTGAGGATTTAATGAGGGAATACTCATACAAAGCATGTAAAACCGTGCCTGGTATAGTAAACCCTCAAAATGTTGTAAGCCATTATTGTTCATTAATATTCACACTGATTTGTCCTTTGACATAAAATAGAGCATGTGACACATGCAGTGGTAAGTAAACAGTATAAAAGATTTCTTTATCTTGTCTTACTTTGCTAATATATATATTATTTGGTTGAGGACCCTCTAGCTGAATTGGATAATGTGTTCTCAGAAATATTATAGTATCAATATAAACATGCATTCTAGTTTTTAAAGAGTGAGAACACTTCCAGGAAAATAAAATTTAAAAAGTTTTTACCATATTTATCTTTTACATTGATTTAAAGGATATTGCCACTATGTGGAAGAATTTGCTGGTATGTACCTGCAGATGTTATGACTTTTCAAAACTTAATCAACTATTTATGTTATAAAATTATTAGTATCATGTAGCTCAGCAGAAACATAGTATAACATAATGAGAAAAGTTGCATCTCCGCTCCTGATACTCTTAATAAACACATTATTCATTTTTTATTCAATTTAACTGCAAATAGCTATATAGAAAACATTGCTACAGGGTACATTTCTATTTTAGGGTGACAGGAAAATAACTCCTGAAGAGTCTCAGAAGTGAGAAACAAATATAAATTATATAGTAGATGGAAAAACATAAAAAATTCTGATGTCTATGAATAACTGTATTTCACCAAAGAATACACATTAATGGCTTTTATTAGATGATAATTGCTCATGAGAGCAAGCTCTTGCATGAGATAAAGATACCTGACAATGCATTGCGGCTGAGCTCTTCCATCAACAACATATGGTGGATAAATGTAAATGCTATTTAAAGGTAGGGCATTCCCTAAATGTAAACTAAACCCTTAACCAGTGCCAACATGATGAAAAGCTAGTCTTATAACAGGATCAAATTCTATTTGATCCTGACAGTCTTACATCATGTTAAGGTTTAAGACAAAACAGTATTAATGGAAAACTCCAGAAAGTTCTCTTTTACTAACATTTCTTACTTCACAAATGGTATAAAAAATATACAAATAAGAATACTTTTATTTTTTTTGGATGTTTATTATTATACTGTTCCTCTCATTTGCTTGAGGAACTCTCTGAACATAATCTGGTTTGGGATTAGATTTAGGGATTTTCTTCCATTTCTTGGGCACAGTTTTGGAGTCTGGTATTAAAATGACTCAATTGTAGGCTAAAAAGCTCACTTTAGTGAAGGATTTATATGCCTTTGGAAAACAGATAATATTTATTGACGTGCTAAAAAACGAAGTTCTCTAAGGTTTCTTAATTTATCTTGTTTTTGATACTTTTGAGGAGGAAAAAAGAATCTTAAGCGGGGCAAATCTGTTTCTTATAGGACTTTCATGGATTATGATGTTTGTAGGTCGATGCAGTAGTCCAGGCCTAGGCTGACGACTGTGTATAACAGATTTTATTGAGGTTTTATAATGAGTTCATCTGTTGCTGGATTTACCATACTTCACTGTGTTGGGTCAAGTTTCCTGTGGTACTTTTCAGGGCCCATTAAGTTTTTTCAGAGCCACAAATTCCAGCTTTGACTCAAGCTAGGCAGGTAATATAAAACAGTGAGGCAGGTGAGGGTAGACAGTGGTAAGTCTCAGTAACTCTCTAAGCCTCAGTTTCTTACCAGACCTTATGATAAGCAGACCTTAAGATGCTGGAAAGCTGGGTGTTTTTGTTTGTTTGTTGGTTTGTTTGTTTTTGGTGGCTGGCCAGCACAGGGATCCAAACTCTTGACCTTGGTGTTTTCAGCACTGTGCTCTAACCAAGTGAGCCCACTGGCCAGCCTGAAAGCTGGGTTTTTACATCAACCCTTTGATTGCTAAATGTTAGCAACTAATTAAAGGAGAAACTTAGTAAATCAATTGCACCTATGCCTGCTACCCTTTTATGACATCTGTATGAGGAATTAGAAAAAAATCTTTCAATCTCCATTTATTATAATCCTTTTCCACACTACAGATCAAATACTGAAATGTATCTGAAAAAAAGGTATTCAACCTGTAAGAGCCACCACAGCAAATGGCCATAGAAAATTATCCTTAGAAGAGCCACGTAGAATACAGATTTAAGCAGAATGCTAGCCATAAAAAAGTCTTTTTATTACTTTAGCTCACAGAATAGCTCATGAGATAACACTGCAGAACTTAGTGCTTGGGAATGCAAGATAGTAAAAGCTAATCAGTAACTTGCAGAACTAACCAT
>NW_007730661.1:75395-85192 GCF_000696425.1 Galeopterus variegatus
TTTAATAATAAACATGTTACTTTTATTAACAGAATATAATACAGCTTTTTATTTGACAAAAAAGCTCTTCCCCATTATTACATAGTTTATAAACAGGAATTTTGAGAAATATCCGTACTTCAAAAATTATGTTTTAAAAATGTTCATTATGCTTTATTATTTGCTGTGTAGATTTTTAAAGAATAAGATGACTACTCTGAGTTATATAAACTTTAATTTTTAAAATACACATATCTAGCTAGAATAATAAAATTGAATTCAATATTTCCCCAGCCAAAGTAATTATAAACTCAGAATGGAATGTCAAATAATGCATTGCAAAAATTTGTATTACTACATGATTTTCTATTTCAAACATATAGTTTAGGAAGGCAGAGTGGAGGATAGAATTTGAGAAGTCCAAATGCAATTTATTTTGAATCATAAATGAATAGAGAAAAATTCCCTCATTTGACCAGCTGGATGAGCATGTCACGTGTAGAACATATTATTTTGTTAGCATAATCCTCCGAGGTTGGCAGATGGGTAACAGCAACACAGCAGCAATATAAAACTGTCACTTGGTGGAGCTAGAATACTATGTAATTTCAATATACTCTTTCAGCAGATTTCTTGGGGAAAGTGGTTTAATGGCAAAATCTAAGTCTAAACCTCTCAATTGCCAAATATTAAAGTTCATAGCTTTTGGGGAATCTGTTTTTATGGTTTTCTTTATTATTGTGTCACAGTATAGGTAAATGCCAAACTTATTGGGCATAAAGGGTTTTTGTTTATTCAGTCAATAAACTACAATCTTTTCATCATGCTGAATTCAACACCACAACCCCTCCACCCCACCCTGTCCCAGGAGTTAGTAAATGAGTATATCATCTACTGATTCAGTGATATTTTAGCACATTTCATATGGCACTTAACAGCCCAGGATCATTTCACTTGCCATGTTAATTACTATAAAATCAAGATGGGCTTTCAGGTAGCTTACAATGCCCAGAACAAAATGCCCATTAGATATTACACAAGTGTTGGTGGATACAATCTTTTGGGGTTCTCTGTATAGGCTGGAGATTTTAGGGCTACTCCATATATTGACCAAAATCTTTGACATGAAATTTTAGGGTGACCATTAAATGAAGGCTACTATGGAGTTCGGCAACTTTTCCCTGGAATGAATTTAACTCTTTTGGAAAATTCTGTATCAGAGCCTTTCTTACTTTGATCATCCCAAATTTAAAAAATCAAAGCAAGATTTTAATACTAGTATTTATGCATGGGTGGGTATAGTTTTGTGCCCTTATCAAAGTTTGTTTGCCAATTTTTCCTCTCAGGTAGTGGGGATATTGCAAAAGGATTAATTTTAAAATTAGATTAATATCTTTCATACTTCAGAGGTGTTAGCTAAGATAAAGTTATTGCAGATCTTGACTATGTTAATGAAATGATGACATTAAAGTAGATATGGACCATTATGTTGACATGGAAAAAAGGAATAATTGAGGGATTTTAAAGATTTCTTATCTTGGCTTGGTTCTGATACTCTCATACCTTCATTTTTCTTTTTTCGTAAAAGACTTGTTTTTTTCAGTAAGAAAGATTTCATTTAACCCTGTAGGTGATTCTATCTAGAGTATTAATAGGATAATCAGTTTTATCTTATGCATGATGGTCAGGATGGATCCAGGTTTTTTCAAAATTGACCTTGAAGCATATGCATTTTGGGGCTCTATTATGCAAAATGATATAAATCTATCAAAGCAAAATTAGGAATGAAATTCCACATTTATTTAAAATTAGAAGAAATCAGCCAATTGAAAATTTAGAAAACCTGAGAGAAAACCCTGAAACATTAAAAGATCCAGAAAAATAATATTTTTATTAATTAACTACCATCCCATCTCTATACTAATTTTCCACAGACTAACTTCTGGCTCCATACACTTGCAATCTCATTTCTTCTCTGCTACTCACATAATTTCAGTTTTGAATACCATAGGCATGTTCATATCATGACATGACTTCTCTCTCTTACCTTTTCAGTACAATGCTGGATAATTCACCACAGTGGGCATTAGGAGTATTCTTGAAATCCATTTCTAAACAAAGAGAACCAGCAATAATTTAACTATGCAGGGAAGTGATTGTGAGTCACATAAATAATTATCACTAAACTCAAACTAAATACATCTCCAACTCAGCATCCCAGGGTCCTGGAAGGGCCCCATGCAAATGAAGTGACCTGAAACATAAACTTTATAAATGCCACAGTAATCCTACCTTTTAAAAATCATTTCATCAATAATGCACCTCACTTAGTTAAAATTGTCATTGTCTTTAGGGCGATAAAAATTTGGAAATCACTAATGTTAATGACATTAGTAAGTGAAAGGATAGCAAATTTGGGTAAAAATATTTTTAAAAATATTTTCCATCGAGGAGGACATAAACATAGGGATGTTATTTTAAGACATTGTTTTTTAAGTATCATTTGTTGGCTTTCAGTAAAGAGTGCTGAAGAAGGCATTAGAACTTTCTTATAAATTTTTACAAAATTTTTACAAATTTTTGTGATTCATGTTCACTATATACCATTAGAAAATACTGTTTTTTAAAAAAAATTAGCTTTGGGCCAGCCCGGTGGTGCACTGCTACAGTGTGCCGCTTGGGAGTGCAGCGGCGCTCCCGCCAAGGGTTCGGATCCCACATACAGACCGGTTCCCGCTCACTGGCTGAGCGAGGTGCAGGAGCAAAACCAAGGGTTGCAATTCCGTTGCCGGTCCCGGTCCGGTCCGGGCGCGACACTGAGGGTTGCGCTCCGTTGCTGGACACGAAAAAAGACAAAAAGGAAAAAAATAAAATAAAATAAAATAAAATAAATTAGCTTAAAAGGCATAGGTACTTTCCTATTTTTAAATTTTTGTTCTTAATCTATCAGATAAATCTGCAACTCCCACAGTAAGATCACTGGTTATTTATTTCATAGAGCATATCCATATTATTGAAGGCTCCCCTTTTAGTGTTCAAACAACAACAGCAAAACCAAAAAAAACACAGCCTTGTATCAGATATGAAATTATGGTTTTTTTTCCTAATGATTCAGGAAAATCTCTTGACTCCTTAACAGAGCACCCTACATTCACACCTTTGAACATTAAAGCCATAGTAATAGCAATAGTTAACATTCATCAGATGTTTACTATGAACCAGACATTTAGCTAAGTGCTTTACATGCGTTCCTTGTTTAATTTTAAAAACAGTTCTATGAGGTCCGTAGCATTTTATGAATGAAGAAACTGAGGCTTAGAGAGTTTAAATGACAAGCCTGGATCCATGCAGTTTGTAAGTGGCAGGTATGGTGTCTGAATATAGACTTTTTAAAAAAACTGCCTTGCAATATTGTCACAGAAGCAGTAGTCATCAGTGAAGGATGGTAAGAGGGTTTGAAACTCATAGGTAGCATTTGAATGACTACAACTTCAAAAAGAGAAAAGCCCTCAATTTAGGAGGGAATATAGCACAGCACAGGAAAAGACAGTAGAGGTCAGACTGTACAGGTTGTTTTCTGGCTTCAACACTTACTGGCTGGTTATCTTTTGGCAAGTTACTTAATATTTCTGTGTCTCAGTTGCCTCTTCTGTTAAAAAAAGAGGATAATACCGATAAGGTGTGAGGATTTAATGAGGGAATACTCATACAAAGCATGTAAAACCGTGCCTGGTATAGTAAACTCTCAAAATGTTGTAAGCCATTATTGTTCATTAATATTCACACTGATTTGTCCTTTGACATAAAATAGAGCATGTGACACATGCAGTGGTAAGTAAACAGTATAAAAGATTTCTTTATCTTGTCTTACTTTGCTAATATATATATTATTTGGTTGAGGACCCTCTAGCTGAATTGGATAATGTGTTCTCAGAAATATTATAGTATCAATATAAACATGCATTCTAGTTTTTAAAGAGTGAGAACACTTCCAGGAAAATAAAATTTAAAAAGTTTTTACCATATTTATCTTTTACATTGATTTAAAGGATATTGCCACTATGTGGAAGAATTTGCTGGTATGTACCTGCAGATGTTATGACTTTTCAAAACTTAATCAACTATTTATGTTATAAAATTATTAGTATCATGTAGCTCAGCAGAAACATAGTATAACATAATGAGAAAAGTTGCATCTCCGCTCCTGATACTCTTAATAAACACATTATTCATTTTTTATTCAATTTAACTGCAAATAGCTATATAGAAAACATTGCTACAGGGTACATTTCTATTTTAGGGTGACAGGAAAATAACTCCTGAAGAGTCTCAGAAGTGAGAAACAAATATAAATTATATAGTAGATGGAAAAACATAAAAAATTCTGATGTCTATGAATAACTGTATTTCACCAAAGAATACACATTAATGGCTTTTATTAGATGATAATTGCTCATGAGAGCAAGCTCTTGCATGAGATAAAGATACCTGACAATGCATTGCGGCTGAGCTCTTCCATCAACAACATATGGTGGATAAATGTAAATGCTATTTAAAGGTAGGGCATTCCCTAAATGTAAACTAAACCCTTAACCAGTGCCAACATGATGAAAAGCTAGTCTTATAACAGGATCAAATTCTATTTGATCCTGACAGTCTTACATCATGTTAAGGTTTAAGACAAAACAGTATTAATGGAAAACTCCAGAAAGTTCTCTTTTACTAACATTTCTTACTTCACAAATGGTATAAAAAATATACAAATAAGAATACTTTTATTTTTTTTGGATGTTTCTTTTTATACTGTTCCTCTCATTTGCTTGAGGAACTCTCTGAACATAATCTGGTTTGGGATTAGATTTAGGGATTTTCTTCCATTTCTTGGGCACAGTTTTGGAGTCTGGTATTAAAATGACTCAATTGTAGGCTAAAAAGCTCACTTTAGTGAAGGATTTATATGCCTTTGGAAAACAGATAATATTTATTGACGTGCTAAAAAACGAAGTTCTCTAAGGTTTCTTAATTTATCTTGTTTTTGATACTTTTGAGGAGGAAAAAAGAATCTTAAGCGGGGCAAATCTGTTTCTTATAGGACTTTCATGGATTATGATGTTTGTAGGTCGATGCAGTAGTCCAGGCCTAGGCTGACGACTGTGTATAACAGATTTTATTGAGGTTTTATAATGAGTTCATCTGTTGCTGGATTTACCATACTTCACTGTGTTGGGTCAAGTTTCCTGTGGTACTTTTCAGGGCCCATTAAGTTTTTTCAGAGCCACAAATTCCAGCTTTGACTCAAGCTAGGCAGGTAATATAAAACAGTGAGGCAGGTGAGGGTAGACAGTGGTAAGTCTCAGTAACTCTCTAAGCCTCAGTTTCTTACCAGACCTTATGATAAGCAGACCTTAAGATGCTGGAAAGCTGGGTGTTTTTGTTTGTTTGTTGGTTTGTTTGTTTTTGGTGGCTGGCCAGCACAGGGATCCAAACTCTTGACCTTGGTGTTTTCAGCACTGTGCTCTAACCAAGTGAGCCCACTGGCCAGCCTGAAAGCTGGGTTTTTACATCAACCCTTTGATTGCTAAATGTTAGCAACTAATTAAAGGAGAAACTTAGTAAATCAATTGCACCTATGCCTGCTACCCTTTTATGACATCTGTATGAGGAATTAGAAAAAAATCTTTCAATCTCCATTTATTATAATCCTTTTCCACACTACAGATCAAATACTGAAATGTATCCGAAAAAAAGGTATTCAACCTGTAAGAGCCACCACAGCAAATGGCCATAGAAAATTATCCTTAGGAGAGCCACGTAGAATACAGATTTAAGCAGAATGCTAGCCATAAAAAAGTCTTTTTATTACTTTAGCTCACAGAATAGCTCATGAGATAACACTGCAGAACTTAGTGCTTGGGAATGCAAGATAGTAAAAGCTAATCAGTAACTTGCAGAACTAACCATTCTTCCTCTGGAGTCAAAGCTGTTTGGGAATAAGATGGCATCCAGCTTGTGGGAGCCAGATAATGCCTGTGTCCCAAGAACAAGTTGGAGAGTTACAAGACTGACCATGAGATAACGAAAGCCCAGAGTCTGCAGATTGCGTGTAGCAGCCTCCTGATGGGAATAACCTGCCCTTTTGTTTTCTATACTTTTCCCTTTAAAAACCCTTGCTGAGCCTTTAAGACAGTTTCTAACTTGACTGTCTCCCAGGCCTGATAATAAAAGCTTCCATACCTTGCATCAATGTTGGGCTCTTAAGTTCTTCATTTTTGGTGAAGAGAGTGGCTGCACTTGGGTGCCAGTAACAAAACTCACATATTGTTCTAGCACAATCTTCTACCATGCATTTCACTTCCAGATATTTTCTAAAATTAATGCAGTTGTATTTTAGCTACATGTGCTTTTATTTGATTAGTAGTACAATAGAGCAGTGATAATGCGCCGTATTCTATGAGGAAAAATAATTAAGAAATTTAGCCCACTGATGAATATCTGGCTCTCTGTTTATTTAAACCATTGGGTGTCCATGTTGCTGGGTGGATTAAGGAACAGATGGGGAGTTGTGATTTAATAGCTCACAGTTTCAGTGCCAATTCTGCTCTAACTCCAGGTGCCCTGTGGCAAAATAATCATCCTATGCCATAATATCTTGTTTTGAAAAGCTACTCAAAACAATTAAGATACTCTGCAAATATAAAATGGCACCTGAAAGCTTTTAAAATATAGAGAATGTAGTTCTGAATAAACCAGTTTTCTGTTTCTTAAAAATAATTTTATATGCAGTGAATATAGATGTACGTACATAGAGAAAGGCAGACACATGATCATAAAACATGTAAAAATCTATCTCCATTTGGAATTAAATTCTGTATTACTGCACCATGAATGCCTGATATAAACTTAAGAGAACAAAAAGAAAAGAATATAGAGGTCACAGTAATGCACAAAATTGAAAATGAATCAGCAAGCAATGGAATTAAATGAAGAATAAATTAACTTAAGATAAAAGTGGAAGATACTGACCAGATTTGTTAGTAACATCCATTTTAGTAATTTCTAATATTAATGGATAAATTCATCATCAAAAGCAATAATGTCCACTTGTACTTCACTGATTTATTAATATTAATTTTGCAACATGTGATCTTGGAATCGTTTTTTTCTCACCTCCTGGAGACCAAATATAAATCAAACACAAGACCCTACCTCATTAGCTTGTCACCTCATTAGCTTGTCCGTGGAAGGGCATGGTACTTAAGGGTTTGGCCTGTGAGTCCTGGACTTGAATCCCAGTTCTGCTTTATATGAAGTATGCACCATTGGAAAAACACTTCACTTTTCCAACTCTGTTTTCTTATCTGTAACTGGAGAAAATAATTTTATATTGTGGGGTTGCTACAATATTTAAAGAAAATAGTCTATATTTCTATGCTTACAAGAGTACTAGACAAATAGCAAGCACTCAGTAAATGGTGGCCACAATTACCATTTGCAATTACAATTATAAAATGTGGGGTCCAGCCAGCCCAGATTCATTCTATGAAGTACAATGGGAGGAATTTTGATCTTGATTAATTCTCTCAATAAACACTAATTTTTAAGATCAAGGAAAAGAGCCGACAAACTACTGGAAAACACTATCAAAGGGATATACCTTATTTAGCTAGGAAAAGAAAGCCTGATATGTGTCCTAATATTTAAAATAAATTAAAACAGGATATGAAGAATTATTAAAAGGACAGTTATTTGCAAAGTGATTGAAAGAGAAAAGATTGGCAAACATTTAGATTGCATACGGGTATGAGGGTGCTTAAAAAATATCACGGAAAAATTCATATTCTCTTTTTTTTTCTTTTTTTGTCCTTTTTTGAGACCGGCCGCACCGTGCTCAGCCAGTGAGCGCTGTGAGCGCACCGGTCATCCCTATATAGGATCCGAACCTGCGGCGGGAGTGCTGCTGCGCTCCCAGCGCCACACTCTCCCGAGTGTGCCACGGGCTTGGCCCCATATTATCTTTTAATTTTATTTTTCATGAACTTTTCAAAGTACGCTTGTATATGAAATAAAATTGAAACCTGACATGACACACTGAAATGGAATTATGTGATTGTTTTATGAATCTCTTTCTCTGCAGAACTTTTAGTTTATCTTTCTTGGGTGGATTCTAGACCTTGAGGACTAGAATTGTTAGCCTTGAGGTCAATAATTCCACCAATATTTTATTTTTGTCCAATGGCAAAAATGTAATATATTAAATATTGAATTTAAACAAGAATAGAAATGCTATTGAAAATAATAATTCAATTAAAAATAACAACTAGCCATGGCACTTTACACTTGAAATAATGTGAGTAATTTTGGACTCCTACACAGTTTTTTTTTTTTTTTTTCCTTTTTGTCTTTTTTCATGTCCGGCAACGGATTGCAACCCTCAGTGTCGTGCCCGTACCGGACCGGGACCGGCAACGGGATTGCAACCCCCGGTGTCGCGCCCACACCTCGCCCAGCCAATGAGCGGGAACCGGTCTGTATGTGGGATCCGAACCCTCGGCGGGAGCTACAGTGCGCCACCGGGCCGGCCCCTACACAGTTTTAAACTCTAATCTTTATGGAAACATAAAAAGGAAACAAAGGCCACTGGCAGTAGTATGGTTATAAGTTCACAGGGCGTGGTTTGTATAACTAAATACTTTCAATTTGGGATTTGAAAAAGTAGCGTCTGGGACAAAGATCAGAAGAGTTTGTAAATAGATTTGGGCATTATATTTAGCCAATGATTTAATATAGTAATATGAGGTAACAGCATACAGAATTTGGAATATGATTTGGAAACAAATTCCTAATCCAAAACAAATTGTGGTTCACAATGGAGCATTTTTGAAATTACTAAAGAGCATACTCTAACTGCATAGGTATGTATTTTTCTTTTTTTGTAAGTGACCTCCTTATCCAGAACTTCAGTGGGTCTACAGGGCAAGATCACATCCAAAATATTGGTATGTTTTGTGGAATGATTGACTTATTTTTATTCAGAATGGTCATGTTGGGAAGGGAAGATATTAGATCCCAAGGGCATCTTAAACACAATGAAGATATATTCGATATGGCAACACAGTTGAACTCAAGTGCATTTAGGCAAACTGAAAGTGGCAGACAAATTATAGGCCCAGCAATGTCTGTAAAAATCTATGAAACATGTCTGTGGATAGAATTTAATCATGAAATCAGTTAGGCAATGAATAAACATTCTGGATAGCCAACATTCATTGAATACCCTTTACTGGGCATTGAGGGGAAGGAACCAAGAGGGTTGGCATGACTACAATAAGATGTCGGTATAACCTATGAATGACAATGAAACCATCACACAGAGACATCTGAGAGGGCTATCATTTTCAAAGAGGCTAAAGTTGTCAAACTAGTTAGAAAGAGTGACTGTGAACTAGGTGGTGCTTATCCAGAGTGGAGGCACATGTTCTTGTGATTATAAAAATATTTTAAAATATTAAAACAATAGCGCTGAATCTAGAGGTATTTTAAAATGATCATATACCTCCCCCTTTTTGATATGTTATAGGCAGCACAAGAAAACCACTGACAATCATTAGAAGTCGTTCCACATTTAACCATTCAAGTACAACCTTCATGTACCATCTTTAATATTTGTACAATATATATATATATATATATATATATATATTGTACAAATATTAAAGATGGTACATGAAGGTTGTACTTGAATGGTTAAATGTGGAACGACTTCTAATGATTGTCAGTGGTTTTCTTGTGCTGCCTATAACATATCAAAAAGGGGGAGG
>NW_007730661.1:86360-90677 GCF_000696425.1 Galeopterus variegatus
GGGCAGGAGCGCCACCGCGCTTCCCAAGCAGCGCACTATCCAGTGCGCCACCGGGCCGGCCTGCCATTATTTTTTATTATGGTTTCATGTGTTTATGTGACCAATTAAAAAATAAATAACTTTTAACAAGTGTTTTCTTTGGAAAGAGTTGACAATTGTGGCTTTCCATACATGAAAGAAGAAATAAAATAGAACCAAAAATGAGAGTAACTGTCTCACTCCGTTGTTCAATGTTATTTAGTATCAGGTCTGCATAGCACATAGCACTTAAAACCATCTTTGCTTTTTCTTTTTAAATCACCATTTCCAGAAACTCTGCATAAAAGATCTGTAATGGGTGAATAGCTATTTTGCCCAGACTTGTCCTTTGCTCCATTTCTGAAAACTTGCTATGAGCATTTTTTTTGTTGCTGTCATTCCTTTACTCATTATCATTTTTGTTTTTTGTCAGCTAGCATTCTCGATTTTTTCTGGTCCAGTGTTTTTCACCTGTAGGAAGAGGACCCCTTGGAAGCTCATGAAGTCAACTTAGTGAGCTAAAAAATAAAAGATACAGAACAGAATAAAAAAGAATAGAATAGAAAATATCAGAGTACCTACTTCACAGTAAAGAGAATAAAATTACATAATAGACACTACCAGAGAGATTAGGAAATTTAGAAAACTAAAAGGAAGAAAAGTAAATTTTACCCGTAGTGCCACTACTCAGCAATACTGTTAATATTTTGTTTCCTTCAAAGTCTTTGTGTGTGTGTGCATGCTTGCGCATATGTGTAGATCATTTCTATTTTTTTTTTGCTGTTATTAATAACATGTTGACAAATAGCTGTATACATAAATCTTCACTTGCATATTGGGTGAAAAGATAATGACCATTTTAAAGGCTGTTTTTGTACATCGCTGTATCACTTTCCAAGAAGCTTGTATAATTAACATACAAGGGTACTTCATAAAGTTCATGGAAATATTTGTATTGTTCAAATACAGACAGAGGTGGGGGTGGGGGCTGGGGCTAGCCCACAGCTGGTGACTTTGCTCTCCTGGCTGCCGAGGACAGGGGGTCGTGGCTGAGGCCCTCAGGTATTTATTATGTTTTCTTGTCTTAGCTAGAATTTCTGAGACAGTAGAAAATAATAGTGGTAATCTTATAATGCCCTTATTGAACTTTCCTTGTACTCCTGGGTTACGGGAAGAGAACCAGAGAATATGATGCTTTTTATTTATTTATTTATTTATTTATTTATTTATTTATTTATTTAGACTGGTAAGGGGATCATAACCCTTGGTTTGGTGCTGTCTGCACCACGCTCAGCCAGTGAGCGCACCAGCCATCCCTATATAGGATCCGAACAGGTGACCTCAGTGCTACTAGCGCCGCACTCTCCTGACTGAGTCACAGGGCCGGCCCAAGTATGATGCCTTTTAGATGAAGTGAAGAGTTTCAAGAAGAAAGGAGGGATAGACTGTGTGTAATGCTGTTTATAGTTCAAATAAAAAGAGGAAAGAAAATTATTCTTTGGATTTAGCAATGTGGAGGTCAGAGATAAATTTTGGTGTAGTGCTTGAGGTGATGTCCTGATCAGAGTGCTCTAAAAGCAAATGAGAGGAGAGAATTTGGGCATACCAAGTATAGACAATCATCTCCAGGAATTTTAAAGCTTCTAGGGACAAGAGAAATAAGGCTGTCACTAGAGAAGAATGTGAGGAGAAACATGATATTTTTTAAGGTGGGAGAAACATATGAAGATAAGAGATACAATAGCAAGTTTGTATGCTGATGGAAACAATCAAGTGGAGAGAAAAATAGACGCAGGAAAGAGACGGAAGACTTGTGAGAGCAATATTATTGTGGGGGGTTGAGTATAGTCCATGGGCCTAGGTGCTGGTGATAAGAGATACAATAGCAAGTTTGTATGCTGATGGAAACAATCAAGTGGAGAGAAAAATAGATGCAGGAAAGAGACGGAAGAATTGTGAGAGCAACATTATTGTGGGGGGTTGAGTATAGTCCATGGGCCTAGGTGCTGGTATTGATAAGAGTTGGACAATTCATCTGGGGAAGGCAGAGTTTATGAATACAGATGCTGGTAGGTGGGTAAATGTGGTGGAGGCAATTTATGGAAGTTCTCTTTTGGTTCCTTCTATTTTTTCATTTAGCTAAAAATGAATATAGGGAAGAGGTGGTATAATTTGAGGAGAGAAGAGAATGAATGATGTAGTTGGCAAGGAAAGCAGGAATGTGAACGATCTGTAAACATGAAGCATTGTTAATGGGCCTGTGAAGGCCTCTCTAGAGTTAGTGGATGGAATTTAAGTTGGGACTAGTCAGTCTGGTTGAATGATTTTCTCCATCAACTTTCATGCGCATAAGACAGGTGCAGTATCAGTACACTTAATCATGGTTGGGGATTTGCCAGGCAATATAATAAAACAAAAGGACGAAGGAGTGATTACAGAGATTGACAATGTAATTTAAGATAAGAAAGGGGAGAAGTGAGAACATGAGGAGGTTGAGAGACAGTAGAGAGGATCGATGGATTCTTGGTTTATTAACTCACCAGATGATCAACTATGTCTTTGATTTTTGTTCTGTATGGAATATATGTTGAAACATGAGGGCAAACACAGTTCTCAGGCCACTGCTTAGAGAGAACAGAAGTCTCACAGTAAAGAACATCTGTCTAATACTCTGTTTGATGAGAACTTGGATCTTTGAACCAGGCATGGCAACGTGCAGGCAAGGAACTTTCTATCTTCCTTTCTAAAAGGAGGAGTGTACTCTCCACCCCACTTCATTTTTGGTTATGAGAAAAGGCATAGGGAGGCCCTAACTCTAGCATTATTTGTGTTGTCATGATGAATATTTGATGCAGATTTTATAATTATCAAACTATATCCATCTAGTCTGGCATTGCTTTGTGCTCTTTCTTCCTCTGTCTTGTGAATATTTTAAAGGGGAATTGGGAAAGGCCACATAAAATAGCTAGATATTATCTTATCCAGAATCCTCAATCCTGTTTCATTAGAGCTAAAATTAATCATGTAACTTTTCCACAAACAATCAATCCTGTTTAGGAAGTTTGGACGTTGTGATAAGCTTTTCAATGGCTGCTTTGTTTTATGAAACTTCAGCTTGCAGTTCATCAACACTAAGTGGAACTCAAGCCTCAGAGGGATTATAGTCTAATTCCAATGTTAGAATTCGCGAAGAATTGGCAAGGTCGTATGATTTTTTGTAGGTTTCTAGAGCACCATTTCTCTGCATAAATCTGCTCATTTTAGAACTTAATACTTATATGTCACTGTGACCTCATGGGTGATACCTGGCAAGTGAATGTACTTGATAGGAATAAATCCTTGGAAACTTTGTTTCTATTAAAGTTTTACAAGGGGTGGAGTGAAAAGAAATAAAGTTTATGAATAAAATTGTGGCTAAATTAGTAGAGATGGCTCTTAGATACCCCTAAAAGGTTGTTCAAAGTATCTTTGTCCAACATTTGGTTAACTTTTACCTTATCTTTATCAGCTCACTTATCTTAGATTTAGAAAAGACTAATTAGGTATCTTGATTCTTCTTACTAAACAGAAAATATATAAGTTGCTGATTACAATTTCTGACCCCATCACAAAGCAGCTGCATAAACTTAGTTGAGCCACTTAACCTTGTGTGCCTTCTATTTCTTTATCAGTAAAGTTATGGAGTTGGATTAGTTGGTATCTGAAGTCCTACTTAGCTCTTTCTTAGTCTTACTATTAGGAAAAAAAGTGAAGTTTTGTAGCTGCCATTCACTTAATAAATTGTAAAGGCAATATGAGCTTCTATATTTTAATTAGTCAATAAAAAAACAAAAGGCTAATCAGTTGGGAAAATATAATTGATTTGCTGCATCATATTTTACACTACAGTAAAGTTCTAGATAAATTAAAGATTTAAATATAAAAAAGAAGCCATGAGAAAAGTCAAAGAATATGCTAAATTATATTCACTAGGCTTTCTCCAAAATATAATGTCTATAGGGTATTTTCTGTTCTTGTAAATTGCTTATTCAGTTCCTTTACTCTTTTTCTATTGGGGTGTTTTCAATTTTCTTATTCACATATATGAGCGCTTATTCAGTTCCTTTACTCTTTTTCTATTGGGGTGTTTTCAATTTTCTTATTCACATATAAGAAAATATGTGTATTTTCTTTATAGGCTAAAAATACAACTTTTGTTGCAAAAATGTTTCACCACCATTTTTCCATGTTAAACTTGATAGATTTTTCTTAACCTAAAACATATTAAGTCATATTTTATCTAACAATCTTTTATTTAAT
>NW_007730661.1:90878-96964 GCF_000696425.1 Galeopterus variegatus
GCTTATTCAGTTCCTTTACTCTTTTTCTATTGGGGTGTTTTCAATTTTCTTATTCACATATAAGAAAATATGTGTATTTTCTTTATAGGCTAAAAATACAACTTTTGTTGCAAAAATGTTTCACCACCATTTTTCCATGTTAAACTTGATAGATTTTTCTTAACCTAAAACATATTAAGTCATATTTTATCTAACAATCTTTTATTTAATTGGAAAGGGAAAATTATTGGTAAATCTGATTACCTAAAATCAGATATAAAACATCATAAACAAAGTAAATGGAAAATGGGAAAAATATTTTATAACAATCTTTAAGTTTCCTAATATATAAGTAGCTTTTAAATATCAATAAGAAAAAGAAATGAAAATCCTTATAGAAATTTGGTGAATGAAACTAACAAGTAATTTTCAACTTCTTAGGGGCAAAAAGATAATTAGATAAATGTATGAACAGGTTCAAGGACACTCATTATGGCACTGTTTATAATAGTGAAAAATTTGAATCAGTCTGAAGATCTGTAAATGAAGCATTGATTGAATGTATTTGGAAATAGGTGTAGCAATGAAATAGCATTCAGCCATTAAGAATAATTATGTAAAACTATATTTATCAATGTAGTAGTAGCTGTTACTCAGGCTTCTAGTACATTTTTTTTTTTTTTGTAATTTCACAGTTTGGGAACTTTTAGTCCCGTGTTTAACCAGCATATGGACATGGGTTATGAATGAAGTATAAAGAATTCTTAGTCAGCCCTAGAGGATGCAGTTTATACCATTGAAAGGAAGATTATAATTAAATACTTAACAATTGTGTTGCCAATCACCAAAAAGCTTAATTAACCAGAATGTTATTCCTTAAACTTGAATGACATGGTTTTCTTGATTAAGCCATACTTCCATTGACTAAGTCACGGTAAAACTAGCTTTCTTACCTGAGGACATTAGTAATTTATATTGGCTGAGTAGTAAAACTGTGAACAATTACATTCTGGGGTTGTCTCCTGGTGGACAGGTAGGCTGGTAAAACCACTTTAAAGGCTGATGACTCTTCAACAGTGTTTGCATGTATACCAGAATTAAAAAAAAAACTGTGCATTGGGTTGGACAAACTGGCATACTGCAAATAAATGTTTACATTGCCTCACTGTTCAGAATGTTTAACTTGGCCTTTCAGACTCAAGTTATTCATGGTTTAGGGATTAATGTATATACCGCTGCCTGGCATCTCTCTGAGAAATGTTCAAAGCTTCAATTTTTAAGAAGCATTGATTTGTGTTCTTGTGTAAATTACTGTGTAACTAACAGATTCTATTAAGTTTGTAGATTGCCAACAGAATAAAATAAGAGAAAACAAAGATGATCTTTGTCTTAGTTCATTTTCTGTCACTGATAACAGAATATCTGAAAATGGATAAAGTATAAGAAATGAAATTTATTTCTTTCAGTTTTGGAGGCTGGGAAGTCCAAGGTCCATGGGGTACTTCTGGTGCGGGCCTTCTTTTTGGTGTAAACTCTCTGCAGCTCCCTGTGTTGACACAGGGTACTACATAGCAAGAATGGCAAGAGGAAGGACATTTTACTATGCTCACTTGCTTTCCTTATAAAGCCACTAGTCTACTTCCTGGTAATTGATTAAACCATTAATCCATTAACCCATGAATAGAATAATCCATTCACAAGGGCATAGTCCTCATGATCCAATTACCTCTTAAAGGCTCCAGTTTTCAAATATATTGGGGACTAAATTCCAACATGAGCTTTGGAGGGAACAAATATTCAACCCATAGCAATCTTGAAGTGATTAAATAAAGGTTTGTAATGAGATGTTGTGGAAATCTTCAGTTAACCCATTACCACTTCTTTAGACTATCTTCACTATCAATATATATTTTTTTCTATAAATACATTAAAGTATATTAAATATAAGTATTTTCAGTTATTTAAAATATTATGTGGGAAACCTGGCTTTGGCTTTGACGTCTTAGGATTCTATGTACTCAATTTTAATGCCGCAACCTGGAGAGCTAATATCTTGCCAGGATAATAAATTTGGACATTCATCCCTGAGTGATAAACCATTTGAAAAAGGTTTCAGAATAATTTATTAAGAATCAATTCTCAGACACTATCAACAAATGGTATAGACATTTCAGCTCTCTAAGACAAAAAAGTGAGACTTTGAAAGAAACAGAAAGAAAAGTAGAAACTTAGAAAAAAGAGAAAAATCAGACTGTGGAAACTAAGAAGCAGAGGTAGGTATGACATACATAATTGCAGTTGGATCTTTATCTCCTCTTATTAAATAGGTAGGAAGAGGTTGACCAAAGGTATGCACAGGGGTGGTGAAAGGATTCGCCAGAGCTAACAGAGTGGGCAGAAAATGTATCTTACAGGGGACCTTTTACATACTCGGACAGGACACTTTCTTATTCAATTAGATTTAGCCCTAGGAGGGCTGGAGTAACAAGTGAGAAAGGGGAACATTTCAACAGTGTGCTAGCCTGTCTATGCTGTGTGTATTTCATCATCTCATAAGAAGAAACTTAGCTTGTGGGAGCTATCCAGAAGATGGAATTCTTTCTTTCTTTCTTTTTTCTTTTTCAGTTTCCTAGCTTCACTAGTTTTAATTAACATTCCAGACATCCCAGCCATCATTTTCAGACAGGATTTGTTAACAATATCAATCTATATGTTTAGCTCAGTTAATCAAGCCTATTTCTTTTAAAAAATGCCTGTTTATTACCCTTGATCATGTTCTGTAAAACACAGACATGATCAATAATTATACTTTAATTTTGAATGTCACTGGCTGTACAGAATAACAGAAAAGTTATCTAATTGTTGTAATTACTTCTAAGTAGGATTCCTCTCCCCCCATTTCCTTGTTGTTTCTATTCTGTTGAACTTTCCAGAATGCATGCATAACATCTGCTAGTTATTTCTGTCTTAAATCTTGATCTGGTAATTTTTCAGTATTGTATATGGATTCTAACTAGCAAACTGTATAGTATTTGTGGCTTTTACATTAATTTTTTATTGCTTAACATAGTTTTTTGTAATTTTAAGTAGAAAATCAATTAAAAAACCAATTATCTATACAAGCTTAAACATTTTAAGAGGGCAACTGATGTATAAAACAAACCAAATGGCATATTTATTCCCAGGGAAAGTTGTAGCTTTATGTGTTTTAAATTATGAAATGTATAATAGGCTAAAATAATGGAAAATTACACTTAAAAGATAGGAGCATTTTTCTATCTGTGATTGATTTCAGTTTTAGGCAAAGGCCAAAGACTTTGTCAACAAAAATCCCTTCTGTAGAGGGTTTTATAATATGCTTATTTGAAACATTATTTAAACTGTGTTTAAGACAAGAAGAAAAATATAAATCAAGCTATATTCAAGTATATGACACTGCAGCAGCAACAGATACAATTCTAGAGAAGTGACAATTGATAACTTGTCACACAGTTCTAGGAGATATCAGTGAGTAGGCAAGTTATGGGCAGAATTCAAAAACACAGTAGATGTTTCTGTGCAATTGTATTGCTAAATATTGCAGAGTCAAATACATTTCCTAGTATACTTTTACTTTCTGATTTTTCTCCTCTCTTCAATTTACAGAATCATTTGAATGAGGCTTAGATGCTATAAGAATGACTTTTAAACTAGTTATTGTCATAATAGTATCTAAAAGTGAAATTTCTTTTTATGTGTTCAGTGATGCCAAATTTGACCAGGGCAAGACCTGTGAATCTTGACCTTCCTCAAGCTGAGTTTATTCTTGAATCAGTATGACCGCTTATGATTACTCAAAAGCTGCCACATCTTATATGGCTCTTATTTTGGTAGAAAATTTCCAAAATCTTGGCTGATTTAGGATAATTTTATTTAAACAAACTCCCAAATATTTATTGAACCAGTCATCACTATAAATCCCAAAGTGACCCCAAAGTCTAAATCAAGAAGTCATTTTCAGAATAGTTACCTTGGAATATTCTACATTTATTTTAGTGTTGCTCTAATCATTTTTGGAATCATGTGTGTGTGCATGCGTGTATGTAGTTACGTTTTGAGTAGAATCACTGGTGGAACATGTTTATTCTAAAAATAGATCCTTTTCTTAGCATAATTTTTTCTCTGATTATAAAAGTAGTAAAATTTTATCATAATATTGGAAAGTGATATTGTCTATTTCTGTTGCTTATAAAAAAATACCTGGAACTGGGTAAATGAAATTTATTGCTTACAGTTTTAGCAGCTGGGAAGTCCAAAGTTCAGGGAACACTTCTGGTGAGGTGACTACAGCAATGCAGGGTGTCACATGGCAGAAAATGCAGGAGCAGAGAGAGAGAGAGAGAGCTCCTTGAGTGCTCTCTTTTTAAAGCCCTCTGAACCACACCCATGACCACCATTAAACCATCAACTTGTGACTACAGCAATGCAGGGTGTCACATGGCAGAAAATGCAGGAGCAGAGAGAGAGAGAGAGCTCCTTGAGTGCTCTCTTTTTAAAGCCCTCTGAACCACACCCATGACCACCATTAAACCATCAACTCAATCACCGTTTCAAGGTCCTGCCTTTCAATTATCAAAATAGGATTTTCCACCCTCAATAGTTACAGTGGGGATTAAGCTTCAATGAGTTGGGGGGGGGGCAATCAATCCACTGCAGACATCTTTCATGTTGTGTGTATGTATTTGTCAGGGTTCTCCAGAGAGACAGGAACAATTGAAGTTGATATAGATATAGACATAGATATAGGTATAAGTATTTGAAAGAGGATTTATTAGAGGAATTGATCCATGTGATTTTGGAGGCTGAGAAACCCTACAACAGGCCATCTGCAAGCTACAGACCCTGGGAAGCCAGTAGCATGGCTCAGTCCAAGTTGACAAGAACCAGGGAAGCTGATGGTATAATTCTCAGTCTGAGGTCAAAGGCCTGAGAACATGGGGAGCTGCTGGTGTAAGTCCTGGGGTCCAAAGGCCGGAGAGCCTGAATTTCTGATACTGAAGAGCAGGAGAAGAAGAATGTCCCAGCTCCAGTCGAGAGAGGAAAAATAAATCATCTTTTCTCTGCCTTTTTTGCTGTTTGGATGGTTCCCACCCACACTGAGGGCAGGTTTTCCCCCCTCAGTCCACCAATCGCATGCCAATCACCTCTGGACATACTGTCATACATGCAGAAGTAATGCTGTACCAGTTCTCTAGGTATTCCTTAATCCAGTCAAGTTGACACCTAAAATTAACCTTCACAGTGCATTTTCACTTGACATTATTTCATAAGCATTTACAATACCATGAAAAATTCTTCAAAATCATGATTTAAAAAATAACATGAATTTTAAATGCCTTCAGAATACTCCATTGTATAGACATACCCATTATTAGGCAATTTATAATTTTCTGATAAACATCTTAATCTGATGATCATTGACCATTTCTCTGAATCTTTCTTATAATAGAATTCTAAAAGTGAAATTATTTGTCAAAAGACTATGAAAAAATATGAAGGTTCTAGACACAGATTTAAAGTCTTCTTAAGGACGCTGCTCAATTTGAATCAGGCTGTCTGTGTTCCACTAGACAGAAATTAAAAGAATAAAATTGCTTTCCATTTCTATTTAAAAATTAGGTGATGTTATAGCTATTAATCATCTGAGTCATTGCTCGTGCTCCCTTGTTGCCATGGAATAAGTTTATTTTTCTTTTAGATTATGTGTATGATTTACCTAATTTGGTCTTCTTATCATACAGGATCTGAGATATACCTTGTGATATTATCAGTACATAGATGGTAATTGAAACCATATATACAGATGATATAATCTAGGAAGTGTGTTGTGTGAAAAGAAAGGGCTCGGGCTGGCCCAGTGGCGCACTGGAGAGTGAGCTGCCTGGGAGCGCAGCGGCGCTCCTGCCGAGGGTTCGGATCCCATGTGGAGACCGGTTCTTGCTCACTGGTTGAGCGCGGTGCGGGTGCAACACCGAGGGTTGTGATCCCGTTGCCAGTCCCCGGTGCAGGTGCGACACCGAGGGTTGCGATCCTGTTACCGGTCAGTAAAAAAGACAAAAAGGAAAAAA
>NW_007730661.1:97677-99356 GCF_000696425.1 Galeopterus variegatus
AAAAAAAAAAAAAAGAAAGGGCTGAAGATGGAACTCTGGAGAATAACATTTATGAGTAAGGCACCTAAAGAAGACCTGTCCTGGAGACAGCGGAGGAGTAGCTAACTAGGTGAGAGACAACTAGAAGGTGGAAAATCATGGAATCCAGGAAAAGAGAACACCTTAATTGTGATAGAGAAATCAGGGGTATCAAATGCATTAAAAAAAAGTCTAATGAGATAAGAATAGAAAAGTTTAGTGTGTTTATCAACACAGATATTACTTTTGTGAGAGTAGAGTCAGTAGAGGAGTGTTGGACAAGGATGGAAGAAACAATGGATAGAGATAAATTTTTCAGGAGGTTAGACTTTGAAGGGAAAGGAAAAGGAAGGTAGTAGTAGGAGAGGTATTACTTTTCACACTTATCAAAGTAAAGTTTTCTTTTAACTGAGAGCGACTTCATCCTGTTTAAGCAGGAAGGAATCCATAGAAAGGGAATGGCTGAAGACACAGGAAAGAGGGGCACTGAAGACGGCTGGTAAATGGAGGTATATCTGTGGAAGTCAGGCAGTGGTATCAGATTTATCTCAGAGACAAGAAAGATACCTCTTCTAGTTTAACAGGAGGAAAGAAGCTAAGTTACCCGAACGTTGGAATTGAGGAGAGAGATCATGTTTGAATGAATTCCTGAGTGATGACTCCTTTCTTTCCCATGAAGTGGGAGATGATGCCATGCCCTGAGAGGAAGGAGGGTGGTGGAGGAAGAGCTTGCAGTCAGTGAAGGTGTTTTGAAAGAGCCACAGCTGGGAATGTGGGACAGAACTGTCTGGGAACACACAGGATGATTGCATAGAACTGAGAACCCATTTATCCTGGAAATTGTGAATTTGTGCTGACAACACTATGAAAAATGGGCCAGCTGTGAACGCTGTGAGGACTGGATCCATATCTGTCTTGTTCAGTAATATACCTTCCAATTCTACCAGCCATACTGGCACAGAATAGGCACTCTATAAATATTTTTGAATGAAAAAATGTTTTGTAACTTCTTCTGATGATACTCAACAGCCTGACATAAAAGATGAGATGGCAGAAAATTGGCGTGATCTTAGAGGGTTTTTCTCCCCTAAATATGAGTGTTTTATATTACTGGATACACTAGAATGTATTTCTAAATGTGGCTATAGAAACAATAGTATTTGGAATCTCCTTTTGGTCATTCCCATAAAAAAGAGAAAAGAATCCCCTGTCTGAATCAGACAGTAGACAATAAAAGTTTACATTAGGAGAGGGCGGGCAGGGACTAAGTAAATAGACTTGATAGAGAAAACAGAATCTATGGTTTCAGAGTGGAATTATGGCTCAGGATCATTATTCTAAAGATTGGTCTCATGAAAAATGTACCTGAAGCTACATTCCAAGTTGTGATTGAATTTTGGAGGAGAGATCTCTAGTCATATGAAAAAGATTCTCTAAAATCTAAATAGGATTCCAAGATGAAGGGTATCAATACTGGGTAGAGCAGAAAATAATCTAAGCTTTCATAGGAGCCATCTAGATATGTCTTTGGACAAACACCAAGTATCTGAAGCTCAGATATGGGCAAATAATACAGTTTCTGAGGGCTTGTAGCATAAAGCAGGGCACTAGACAAGAATGGGGCACCTAGGAAATTGAGATTCTTTTATACATCCATTCAT
>NW_007730661.1:100056-101012 GCF_000696425.1 Galeopterus variegatus
GTGAATAAATTAATAAAATGAATAAATGATAAATGAATTGAAACATAATAAATTAATAAAACCTCAATATAATATGCCTTTTAATATGCTCAGGAGGGAGTGTTTCTGCTTTTAAATGGATTGCAGTTAGATAAATTAAAAAACAAAATAAATTTTAAAATGCTCCATTATTCATTAAGGTACTTTAGTGGCTCATTAATCTATTTTAGATCACTCAGGCCCATAAGTGCCTATTGTCAAAAGCTGATGAAGTGTGAGGAATTGCTTTTCATACTCTAGAGTCAATGAATACAGTAACGGTTCTTAAGGTGTTAAGGTCAAATCTATTGGGCATAATGTAAGTGACTTTGCATCTTGAAAATTTTTTCAAGAGAGTACTGGGAGGAATTATTTTCATGTTGAGAGATAGCCACACTAAAAATTGTTCTTTAAAAAAATTTAAAAATGAAATGGAAGACACTTCTAGATTCAAAAATCCCCATTTCCCTCTTATCCAAAGCACTTTTAAGGTGATACACATCAATGGGCCAACCTAAAAGATTTCCTGAGTTAAAACTCAGTTGCAATGTCCATTTATTTGGAGCAGTGTTGCTCTTCAATATCTTTGAGAGTTGAAGTTATGATACTATGGGGAAATTGAGATAAATGCTCTCTAATGATTTTGCAAGCTGACTTACACTTGTAAGTTTATAAACATGTATAATGGAGAGAGCACAGGTGATGCTGCTGTTCTGTGTGACCTTGGGTAAGTCTTAATATCTGAGTCTCCTTTACAACACAAGGTGAATAGTAGTGGGGATGAAGACTGAATGACCACCGTACATCTAATGATCTCTGGTTCCTTTACAACATATGTAGACTAAGCGAAATCACAGAGTATAAAATTTTAACATCGAGGGCACTAAGATACCAATGAGAAAACAAAACCAAACCAAGAGGTATGTTATTAGAAGTCT
>NW_007730661.1:101699-103654 GCF_000696425.1 Galeopterus variegatus
AGGGCACTAAGATACCAATGAGAAAACAAAACCAAACCAAGAGGTATGTTATTAGAAGTCTGTGAAAGAAAAGATTGGAGATGTTTAAAGAAGGAGACTCTCTTTTTGTCACCTATAATCAATCTAGGGACATGTGCATTTATTACAGGATGCTAATCGGATCCTGAACATTTTTCAGAACAAGCCATTTTTACTGAGGCTCAGCTCTGATTTAAGAAGGGCAATTCAAACATTGGGAAAATCCATACTATCTGGGGCTCTCCTTGTGCAATGTCACTTAAGAAAGTGCACTGGCAATTGTGATCCCTCTTTTAGTTATCCCCTGCACCAAATCCATCACAATCTTGGGCTCATTTCAGATCCATCAGGAAAGGTACCCCTCTTCATCCTCAGGATAAAAACTCTTAGGGCCAAGTAATCTCTGAACTACTAATGAGTAGTCATTTTTCCTGCCACTTAGAGATAACTTGCCAGAATTAAAACCAAACTAGGGCAAAGATTTTGAGAGAGTTAGAGCCTTGAAGACATCAGTCAATCCCCTGGTGTAGCCATACTTGAACCCCTGGACCTTTCCATTATGGGAGCAAATAATTTATAGTCTAACTAGATTAAATTGTTTTATGTCATTTGCTCCCCAAAGAGCTATTATTAAAAAATAAAATAATATGGAATACCAGCCATTTATCTATCAATGTTAATCGTTATGTTTCTTCCATTTGAAGATTCTAATGATTGCAATATGTATCATTTATTTACTACTATTTAAGGGGAGAAAAATTCTTCTATATTAAATATATGAATAATTTTTAAAATATATTTTTAATATTCTCAGTGATATTAAAGGCCAAAAAAAAAAAAAAAAACCACGTCAGAATGAGGAAATCTGAAAATTTAAGCACTCTATTTTTTCTTAACTATTGTAGTTGAAATTATTGTTTTCATTAAATGAGAATTTTGAAGGAAGATTGGGAGGGTTGAAAGAGATATTACAGTGGAAATTTTGGAAAAGGGATTCTTGTGGGTGAAATGAGGTCTCATGGAAGGAGATTGGCAGAATGACTTAAGAAAATTAGAGAGCATCATGATGATACTGAGTAATGTAGTTAGGTGCAAGAAGCAACCTAGGAGTAAGGTGACAGCAATGCTGTGCACTGTGCTGGGCACAGAAGAGATAATGGTCAACATGGCATTTGTGGTTCCTGCCTTCACTGGGTGTGCAGTCTAGTGGGCTACGCTTGTAGTTTCATCTCTCTTCCTGATGGTCACTTGCATCTTCTTCCTTAGGTCCCAGCTCGTCCAGTGGTACCCTCCCAGTTTCTTTCTGTTGAGTCTTCTCCTCCTCTGAGGAACCCTACTGCCAACACCAAGTAATCTCATGCTGGCTCTCTCCAGAGAAGTCTCCTCATCAGTCTTCTCCAAAATCTACTCCCTAAGTTTTTTTTTTTTTTAGCCTTGCTCTTTCAAAGGGATCTATGAGTTGTGACACGAACTTTCTTTGTTCTCTTATAAAGTCTGTATATGAAGTGTGGGTCTGTCTCACTCACCTTGGTATCTTACTGGCAAAATTAATACTGAAAGCAAATCATTCTAGCTCTATTTAATGAATGAATCACACTTATAATTTACAATATACTTATTAAAAATCTTGTGATATATACTTAAAAAGCTATACTTAAATCCATCTAAAATGACATTACTTAGTGATATCTATCATATGACTATTAATGACTTAAATATCATGTTTCTACATGATAAAACCTTCTTAGAATTTAGAATGACCAGTTTTCTTATAACCTTATATAATAATCTGCTTTGTTTTTATTAAAGAGCACTAATTTGAAAAACAGTTATGTGCTTTCTTTCTATTTCTTGTCTTGAATATAAGAACCTCAGCGTTAAGTTTTGTGATCTGTGACAGTACCTTCTCTTTCACTGGTTTTATTTTTCTAGGTTTA
>NW_007730661.1:104647-115694 GCF_000696425.1 Galeopterus variegatus
CTATAGTTATTATGCAATATTTCCCAAACACGTTTTAAAAGGATTTTTTTCATAAAGCATCTATTAACATATATAAGACCTAGTGTTCTAGAAAAGCCAGTTGGAGAAATTGCTTAATTAGTTAAATATAAATAAAATCAGCTTCGGGAAAAAACAAAATAGAGTAAATTATACCACAAGGAAAAAAAAAAAGGCAAGGTAAAGTCTCCCATGATTAAGCTGTAAATTTGCTTCCAACCTTCTTGGAGGTCAAAGAAAAAGGGAAACACAGTTCACTACATAATTCTCACTGTGCGGAAAAGAAAAAGAATACATCATTTTCCTGGGTGCAGCTACACCACTACTGAATTATGACAAATGTGTTTCAGCTGGATCACATGAGGTTGTTGGGTCTTTTTTTCTTTTTTGTATTTTTCCTAACATTAACTCATGCATATAGGGCAGGAGCATACACTGGGTGAGTTTTAGCAGAACCAGCAGTCCAGTAGTTGGGCAGTTTCCTTCAGTTATCAAAAAAGTGAGGTCTAGCGAAGCCAGCTCAAGTGTGGAACAGCGCACAAGAATGAGGCAGAGTCTGATTGTCAGAAAGGTTCAGAGAAGTCACTGGACAATCTCATATAACAACATTCTTCCCAGCCCCACTTTGGGTTCAGTTTGAAAACAAAGTTACCTGAGTCAAAAACAAGTGTTATCTATCAACCTATCTATCCATCCATCTTCTACCTATTTATTTATCTATTCATCTATTTAAGATATATAACTTTTTTGGGCCGAGCCCGTGGCGCACTTGGGAGAGTGCAGCGCTGGGAGCGCAGCAGCGCTCCTGCNTCCTTTTTGAGACTGGCTCCCAGCGCTGCACTCTCCTGAGCGCTCCACGGGCTCGGCCCTTAAGGCATCATTTTAATTATTAAAAATCAAAGTGGGGTGTTTTTGGTGTAAAATAAAATCACTAAGTTGAAAGAATTCTTCATTTGTTTAGGACAGAGAGTTAGAAAATCTCGTGGAAAATGTAGCTGTCAAAACAGGTCACTTTATGGAACTTGTGAACTTTCTAAAAATTCTGGCTAGACCAAACCTAAATTTTTCTAAAAGACATAGGACTTTATCACTAGTTCTGTAGTTTATTGATGGTATTCTGGAAGGATAATTATGTGCTATATTTCTTTCTGTCATGAAAATAAATAATTCCTCATTTATCATTCTTTATGAATTATAACACAGAGGCTCAAATGAAAACTTCAGAAATTAGAGCAAATTTTCAACATTAGGAAATATTAGATTGTTATGGGCTTAAGCTCAGCTACACCATCAACTTGTAATAGTTGTGTGAATTTAGGACATTTATTGAATCTCTCAGAGCCTAAATTTCCTTATCGATAAAATGGGAAAATATTAGTACATACCTTACAAGGCTGTAGTGAGAAATACATAGTACAAAAAAAAGTCTTGGAGCCTGGCACATAATAATCGATCAATTTTACACATTATTATGGTGATGATCAGTTATTTTATGATGAAGCATAGATTCACTGACTACTGTAGCACTGTTTTTAAGATTGTATAAACATCAGACCACTGATTTGTACTTAAATGAGGCAAGGTAGGATCAACTCTCCCATTCTCTTTAATTATTATTTAAAAAAACAAAGAAGTGGAGCATGTCTGGGGTCCTAGGCAGGAGCCAAGGGCAGCCTCCTCTTCCCAGAGCAGGCAAGAAGCAGAGCAAAACCAGGATCCTAGGCAGGAGACAAGGGCAGCTTCCCCTGACCAGATCTGATAGCCTCAGAGGATACTGGAGTTCATCACTAAAATTCTGAGGTCAAACTGTAGTTTCATTACTTGCATAATGAAGATTTTAGGGTTTTCAGAGGTTATAGTTTTATTGTTCCTGTATTAAATTCCATGAAGTATGTCACGTTCTCCTAATCTTAATGGGTGCTTTTAGAATTCATTATTATCTTAGTATTGGGGAAAGTATTTATTAATTCAATTGAGAGAATGGTGGAAGTTTTAATGAAGTAGGTGGGAAACATTAGAAATGGAACTATGAGAAAGGAAGGGAAACTGTTATAGCATCATTGCATTTTTCTGTGAACATTTATCAAGAACATAGTTGTCACTTAAAATAACCTTACTATATTTATGTGTCTTCTTACAGATAAGAGAGATATTCATGGTAGAATAAAGCCCTAGAGAAGAGATCAAGTTAAATAATTTATTACAGCAATTATTTTCATTGCTTATGGTTCATAAATGGAAAAAAAATCAATGAACTCATCTTATATCACAAAAATATTCCAAAAGAAAATGTCATGGTCATATAATGCTTGAAGATGATTGTCCAGATGATCAAATACCCTGACCTGCTCCACGTTAGTATCATTTCTGGAATTCAGTGAGCATAAATTTTATAGAGCACAGTGATTGACAAAAGACATTTTAGCATATTGTATATGTGATTTTATTTGCACAAATATTAGCACCATCTATGCCACCTGGAACATCAGAGTCCCAGAAAGAAATACTATGCTACAGTTTCTAGTTACTCCACAGTTTTGGAAAGTCCCACAAAATGATCAGTAACTCTTGTTAACTTATATATCTACTTACTGATATTTTCTAAATTAAAAGCTGAGTAAAAATAAAAAGTTTCAATGATGTGATAAAAAAGCTAATTTTAAATAAAATCATGGAAGTAACTGCAGTGATTATGAGTAAACATTGTGCACATGTGTTCAAAACAGGTCATTTCGTAGCTTCTTCTTCAGAATTTTAGTAAAAGGAATAATTAATCAAGTCTTACTTAATGTTAGCATTTCATTAAGAGCAGAAATGCTTAGTTATTGTTTCATATAGATCCAGACATATCGTTCAGGAAAGCCTAAATTACCTGACTTCATCGATCTTTTCCTTTCTTTTAAAATTTTCAAATGGAATCTCCAGTGAATAAATTAGTAAATTTATCATTTTCTCTATAATGCTGTCATAAGGACAGTTTGATAAAATAGCTCATTATAATCAATGATGTGAAATATGAGTTCCATCAGCATATTTTCATCAAATGCAGCTACAGAAATTAGTTTTCTATTATCAGGAACTATGGAATGCAAAAATAAAATTAAGCATGCAATTATAGTGGTTAAAATTTGAGATTGATTCAAGTGAATTAAAACTAAAAACTTTTAGTGACAAAAACAACAGCAACAAAAACCCAACAGAATTAACCAAAATTGATTGACAAATGACAGTGCTAGTCATATAATAAATGTTTGAGATAAGTTGCTATTCCCTTCAAAGGTAGCCTTCAGATCTTCAGGACTACCTTTCTTACACAGCCATAGTCCTGAAATGTGATCAAACACTTTTTTTTTTGTAAAGCAAATGAAAGCCCATACATAATAGACGTGTTTGTTATTTATAACCACTGTTTATGTGAATTAAGCAATTGGCAGTATCTATTGTATCTAGATTTTGTGACCCCGTTTTTCTTAAAATGGGACATTTAAGAAGTAATGGAGAAGTCATCTTGATTTTGACAGGTATATCATTGGTGTATGATGAATACATGTGCATTCCATATGACTAATGATGGCTAATATTAGCACATTTTATTCCTGTAAATATCTGTGTCAGTTAGCTATTGTTATAAAAGTAGCAGATAGCCAATCACTACAAAACTTTGTGGCATACAACAATAAGCATTTATTTAGCTCATGTGTCTGTGGGCAGCTCATGGGGGTTGGGTGTTCTCAGCTCAGTTAGCTGGCTGCATGGGTCAGTTTCACGAAGTTCTTATCCTTCTCCTGGAATCAGCAAGGTTTTCTAGGAATGTTATTTGTATTGCAATGGAGAATAAGTGAAAATACATGAGGCCTGTTAAGGTCTCAGATATGGTACACAATCTTTTTCAAAATACTGGTCAAAGCAAATTACATGGCCAAACACAAAGTCAAAGGGGTGGAAAATATGCTTCACCCTTTGAATGAGACAAATTGCAAAATCAGATGGCAAAGAGCCATCCCAATAAACTCTATTGAATGAAGATCCTCTTGGCCCCAACTCTTGCTCCAGCCATTGTTGTGATCAGTCCCCAGCAGGTTTTGGTGAACTTCAGGCAGATGCAATAAGACAGTGTCTCACTCCAAGCCAAAGCCTCCATGCTTCTCACTTTCTGCCCTGGATGGCATGGGACACCTGTGAGAATCATATCGGCACTCTCACATGAAGTGGAATTGACACCTATGGGGCCATCCTTGACCAGTGGAGGATGGGTGTTGATGAATGGATACCTCCCTCTTCTGTCCTCTAGGTGGATAGTTCCAAGACACATTTTATAAATGTCCTCAGAAGGTCCAGGCAAGATCAAGCACCAGTCACCCATAGTGGTGGCCAACTTAATCATGCATCTCTGTGTTGGCTTTTCCTCTTTCCTTGTGCCATTCACCTGGTTGCTCACTCTTGGTTCATGGCATTATTTCCAGGGCTGGCTGGTTAGCTCAGCTGCATAGAGTGCTTCCTGGTAACACCAACATCAGGGGTTCACATTTTTTTCAAAAAATCCTGCCAAATCATGGGACCACTTCCCAAATAAATCAGCTACACCCAAATCTTTGTCTTATGCTCTCTGTTTAGGGGACTCAAGCTGAGAAAACCACCAACATTTATATTGTGCTCTATTTTTATAAGGGCTGAGACATTTCTGTCGGGGGTGCAGTTAGGTACGGTAGAACCTATTTTGTAGGATTTTTGTGAGGGTTAAATAGATTCATTCTAGACAAGTTTGTGTCAGAGTGTAAGCACTAAGTAAATGTTAGTTGTCATTGTTGATGTTGTTATATTGATTAGTGCCCAAGGATTTTGACTGTATGTAATTAGTGGATCCACACTGATGAGGTACTTCTTAATGATCTTGGCAGGAATCATTTGACTCAAAACTTTTTAAAGCCAATATATAGTTGTCATTTTGGAATGAACTATAATGCATGGTTTCAGAGTCATGAAAAGCTAAGCATGGAGTATCTTTACATTTATTAGTTAGGGTCCTACTCTTTTCTACTTTTCCAGGTCACTTTGTTTTTCTGTGTCATCCATGCATTGGCTTCCTTGTACCAGTCCACATCTCACTGGTGGTTTGCACTAGTCCAGGTTGCGGTAGTCAGAGGTGATCACTTGGTGTGCGGATTGTTCAAGTCCAGTCTTTAAAAGGCAGATGTCATCTCTGTAATAATCACAAATGCTTATTTAGCGCTACATTGTACTATGCTGTATTCTAAAGATTTTACATATCTTAACTCATTTAATTTTCATATAAGCTTATGAACCAGGTACTATTATTATCCCCATTTTACAGATGAAGAAACTGAGGCACAAAAAAATTAGTTATTTGGTTAAGGTCACTTAGCTAGTAAGTGACAGAGCAGTCTGGCTGCGGTCTGTGATCATAACCACTCCCTTCCACTTCACTCCTTCTTGTTCCATTAGCAGAGCTATTCTTGACTCTATTATTTCACAGATTGATGAAATGTAAGAATGTTGGAAGGTGATACTCTTTGCCTTGTGATTTCTCTCTGCAAATGCCTGAAAAGGAATGCTGCTTTCTTAAGCCACTGTGCCCATGGGAAAGAAATCTCAGAAAACACATCTGGAAAGCAAACAAAATTAACTTTTGGGAAGAAGTCTGCCCAGAACAGAGTTTTCCATTATTAAATATTCTCTTTTCCTCAGTATCCTTTCTTACTTGTCCCTTAAGTACACCTTCCCAAAACACAAGTGTACAGTCACACACACACATGTGTGCTCATATGACTCCATTGTCTTTTAGTGTTTAAAGTTGTAGAGAAAGTCACTTGTTTCTCTTTTCTTTGTAGAAAGGTTCCATTTATAAAGAAATCTGTAAAATTCTTTTTCAGTTTTGAAATGTAATAAATTCACCAGGATATAGCTTAAAGTTTTTCAATCCTTATTAACTTTTTTTCCCCTAGAACCCTTTGAGTCTTTTTTAGCAACATATTTATGTCCTGCATTTTAGAAACATTTTCTCAGGATAGATCTTCACTTTTCTCCCTGTTCTTTAGGCATAATGATGATGTATATAGTGGATCACCAATGTCTGATCTCTGTGTTTATCATCTTGGGTCTATTTGCTGTTCTTTTCTTTATGTTTCTCTAAAAATCTATCCTTCAAGTCATTGATTAAGCTTTCTGAAGTCATTTTAGAAACATTTTCTCAGGATAGATCTTCACTTTTCTCCCTGTTCTTTAGGCATAATGCTGATGTATATAGTGGATCACCAATGTCTGACCTCTGTGTTTATCATCTTGGGTCTATTTGCTGTTCTTTTCTTTATGTTTCTCTAAAAATCTATCCTTCAAGTCATTGATTAAGCTTTCTGAAGTCCAAGTCCATTCTTTGCTACTTGTAATTTAAGTTTGGTAACACCATTATTTTTTCTCCTAAGTTTCTTTCCTTATTGTTGCCAGATGTTTTATCTAATTCTGGTGTATTTTTAAAAATTTTCTATTTCACAAAGTCCATGTATTCTTTAATTTATTTGAAAGTGTTAAATAATTTTACTGTAAAATTTCTTTTGTTTTCTGAAATGAATCTTACTAGGTGCTATCTTAACCTATTTTTTAAATTATGTATTCCTTTTCTTTTTTTCCAGAAATTTTGTGCAAGTCCCAAGCTTTCATTTTTGCTTCAGGTTTGAATATGGCTCTAATGTAGCCTGTTTTGTTTTGTTTTTTGTTAGTCTGTTTGTTTGTTTGTTTTGATCTTCCACTTACAAATTGAATTGAATGCCTAGGAGATGGCAGCATATGCTCTCTGCTTATATTTTCATGACCTGAGAGTGATGATTGGTATGCAAAGCCAAAGCTTAATAATTTTGCCTTTTCATAATTTTTCTCTGTAACTGGCAATGGACTAAACGTTTATATTCCCCCAAAATTCATATGTTGAAATCCTAACTCCAAAAGTGACACTATCAGAAGGTGGGGCCTTTGGGAGATGAGAAGTGCCCATTTTTAAAAGACCCCAGTGAGGGCTGGCCAGTTAGCTCAGTGGTTTCGAATGCAGTATTGTAACACCAAAGTCAAGAGTTCAAATTGCATACTGGCCAGCCAGCAAAAACTGAACAAAGCAAAGAAACAAAAAGACCTCAGTGAGCATGTTCATCCCTTACACCATGTAAAAACACAGCAAGATGGTACCATCTGTGAGGAAGTGGGCCTTCACCAGACCAATTCTTCCACTGCCTTGATATTGAACTTCCCAGCCTCCAGAACTGTGAGAAATAGATTTCTGTTGTTTATAAGCCACCTAATTTAAAGGTACTTTTGTGATAGCAGCACTAATGGACTAAGGCATAACTCTTGCCCATTGGATCAGGTAATTTCGGTGGGTCCTGCTGTGATGACATCCTAGGAGGATTGTTGTTTTAAATACAAATGATCTCCCTGCTCTTGGTAAGCCATGTTTTTGTTTGTTTGTTTGTTTGTTTGTTTGTTTTTGGTAAAAAGTTGGATTAAAAGGATGCCCGGCAAAGGATTGGCTTTCTATTTTCTTGACTGGAATGTTTCCAGTGTTAACACAGGCAACTTGATTCCCAGCTGAAAACTGAGCTATCATCAAGGCCATATCTCTCAGATTAGGAAGACAAATTTGAAGACAAAATATATATGTACATTGGTCTCTAACTTTTCCTTCACTACTGATAGGTGGAGGGAAAACTGACCTAAGAGGAGGCTTCCTGCATTTCTGCACCCTGCCCATTGGTTGGGTTTATAGATTTCTGGAACTCGGCCTTCCACACTTCCTTTCTGCAATGCTGCATGGTGCTCTTAAACTGGGAGATGATGGGTTGGTTCTACTTTCTGTACTCAACTTAGTCTAAGTGATAAATTCTCCGTATAGTTCATGTATAAGGTCGGGTACTTTCTGCTGTCAGTAGAGATCATTTTATATAACATTTTCGTTACTTTGATTCTTTTATTGGGCATTGGGAATGATTTAAATAAACATATTTGCTCCACAGTCCTTCTTGTAAAGCATCTATGATACATTTAAAAGAATTTTAATTAAGACTTGCTAAATTAAAAAGGTTAAATTAAGCTTTTGTTGTCAGGGAAAAAAGTGATCTTTTTCAGTACACTTTGCCCACACCTTAATTCTCTCATTAACTGAGGCATTGTTTCACAGTCTCATTCTTAAATATGTTCATCGTTATTCTTACAAATATTTGTAAACCCTATCACACTCAAAATTTTCACTAATTCTTAAAATTACTATTATTGCTTTTCTGCTGGTGTAAATCAAAGGATGAGTCTAAGTGGAATAGCATTTCTCCTTATTTACAATCTTTTCATCTGCTATTATATTTTTTTCCAACTTATTGTTACATTTAACTATACATGAATTATGGGAATTACTTGGATCACAATAGTCCACACCCAACTCTTGCAATTTTCCATTATTTTGTTCTCACTACTTTTCTGTTTTGATTCTATCCTAACTTTTTTTTTTTTTAAAGATGACCGGCAAGGGGATCTTAACCATTGACTTGGTGTTATCAGCACCACGCTCTCCCAAGTGAGCCACGGGCCGGCCCCTATCCTAACTTTTTGAGTTATTATTTTCATAATTCAGTTTAGATTATCATTAGCCTAATGGTGATACAAAATACTTAATATTCACCATAAATACAATTTAAAATGACCTTTTTCAAGGCAATCACACAAAATGTTCTTACCTGTGAGAAGTTGGGGAGACCTAAATATTACATCTATAGAAGTTAGAATTAAAAAAGTGGAAAGGATATCTGAACTTATAGTCTGTAAATCAACATAACAAACTGATATGAACACTTTGTAATTATTTAGGTGATTTGATGAAGGTAGCTAGCCAAATTGGATAGTTCAGGTTCAGTATTAGAATGACTAACATCACGGATGAAATATCAGTTCAGCAGGATTGAATTCATCTTTTATTTGGGGTAGTGCTGATATTCATGTATTCCTTTTTCAGATGTTCTTTTCAGATGACGGAACAAGGGTTAAATCATTCTAAAAAGGCCAGACAGTGCTATCATCTGAGCCAGGACAAGCCGTCATCATTGTGTATCGTTTAGCGTACTTATCTACTCTCCATTCTCTACAGTTCACTGCCTGGATATTTCATGAGAGAGTAGTTTGATTTTAATGAATCATCCAACAGTGGACTAAAATATCCCACCCAGAAAATTTAGGTTTTGTGTTTGTAATCAACTACGTTTCAGAACTGATCTTGCTCTAGAAAATGAGTTATTCTTTTTTTTTTACTTTAGAGATTATATATTTCAAATGATATGATACTTAGGTCTGTAGGTCTGGCTTCTCTTCCCAGGTTTTCTCCTTCCGTGAGTGGCACAATATGCTCTCCTATCATCTAGGTGAGAAACGCAGAATCCTCATAGACAGCGGCCACCTCTTCACTCCATTTATTTAACCCGTCATCAAATTCTGTTTATTTTACTTTCCTTCTTTTCTTCTAAGTCCATCTACTTTATTTTTATTTTTTTTTTCTTATTATTTTTACTGCCAATACCCTGGTCCAAGTTTCTATCACCTTTCACCTGAACAATTGCAACAACTTCCTAACGTGGTTTCTCTACATCTCCTATGGTCTACTTTTGATCTATTCCATCCATTCTCCATTCAGTAACTATGATGATCTTTTCAAGATGTAAAAATGATCATCTGTCCCAGGCTTAAATCACAGAAATGGCTTCTCCTTGGCTTTAGGCCAGGCATAGACTGGCATGGCCATCTTTCATTACTCTTTCACTCTGTACTGACAGCCACGCCAAACTTCTTGAGTACTGGAAACACACATTGCTCACTCCAAAAACAAGGAGGCTTCCCAAATGCTGCTCCCTTTACCTGGAATTTCACATCTCTTTGCTTGTAAATAGGTGATTACAGAGGTCTTTGGAGAGGAGATGATGTCTGAGCATGGATATTAAGGATGAGAGATGGAAGGTCACTAGAATGTGGTGGCAGTGGAGGCACTGCATAACCTGGCAAGGTTCAGCTATAAAGGTTCAGCTATTTATGTTATGCTAAATAGCTTGGATTTTATCCCGAAGATGTTGGAGGAACCAGTATAGCTATATGTTATACCATGTATAAAGGTTTGGAGCAGAGAATCAGCATGTGTTGAAAATATATTTTTGAAAAATAAAGTCACAATTGGAAAGACATTTGATGCTCTTGGATTGGAAGAATTAACATTGTGAAAATGTCCATACTATCCAAAGCAATCTACAGATTCAATGCAATCCCCATCAAAATACCAAGGACATTCTTCACAGAAATAGAAAAACAGTCCTAATATTCACATGGAACAACAAAAGATCCTAGATTACCAAAGCAATCCTAAGCAAAAAGAAACAAAGCCAAAGGCATTACACTACCAGATTTCAAATTATACTGCAAAGCTATAGTAACCAAAATAGCATGGTACTGGCATAAAAACAGACATTCCAACCAATGGAAAAGAAAAGAGAACCCAGAAATCAACACACATGTTTATAGCTAACTGATATTTGACAAGGACAACAGGAACATTCATTGTGGAAAGGGGTGTCTCTTCAATAAGTGGTGCTGGGAAACTAGATATCCACATGTAGAAAAATGAAATTAAACCTATACCTCTCACCATAAATCAACTCAAAATGGATTAAAGACTTATGTATAAGACCTGAAACTATGAAACTACTAAAAGAAAACACAGGGGAAATACTTCAGGAAGTAGGAATGGCCAAAGATTTTATGAACAAGACCCCCAAAGCACAGGCAACAAAAGAAAAAATAAACAAGTGGCATTATATCAGTCTAAAAATTTCGGCACAGCAAAAACAAAACAAAACAAAAATAGTTAACAGAGTGAAAAGACAACCTACAGGAGAAGATATTCACAAACTATGCATCTGACAAGGGATTAACATCCAGAATATAAAGAAGCTCAAACAACTTAGCAGTAAAAAAACAAATAACCTGATAAAAAAAA
>NW_007730661.1:116455-118840 GCF_000696425.1 Galeopterus variegatus
TAAGGATATGGAGAAAGAGGAATGCTCCCACACTGTTGGTGGGACTATAACTAGTGCAGCTGTTATGCAGAACAGTATGGAGTTTCCTCAGACAGCTACGGATAGAACTGCTGTATGATCCAGCAATCCCACTGCTGGCTGTATACCCAAAGGAATGGAAATCATTATGTCAAAGGGACACCTGCACTCTCATGTTTGTCGCAGCTCTATTTACAGTAGCCAAGAGTTGGAACCAACCTAAATGTCTATTGTTGGACAATTAGATAAGGAAAATGTGGTATATATACATAATGGAATACTACTCTGCCATAAAAAGGAATGAAATTCTACAACATGAATTCTGCTATGAATTCATAGCAACATGGATGAACTTAGAGAAAATTATGTCAAGTGAAATAAGCCAGGTACAGGAAGAGAAATACTGCATGTCCTCACTCAAAAGTGGGAGCTGAAATAAAAGAAAGAAAGAAAAAGAAAGAAAGAAAGAAAAAAAGAAAGAAAAACAACAATCACAATAACTCCTCGAACATTCAAAAGGACAGAACAGAACTGAGGACTCCAGAGGAGGGAAAGGGGAAGGGGAGTTAGAGAGAAATTGGTAAAGGGTCACAAAAAATGTTTATATTGTGTAATGATAAAATAATAAAATCACAACTCTTACACAAACATAAAAAAACACATCAAAGATTTTATTTCACTCATTAATTAATGAGGGAACCAGTAAGATGTCACAACTGGTTCATAAGAGAATAAAAAAAGAACACAGGCAGATATAGTATAAACAATTGAGAGTGATGGGATGAATTTACAAGTAGGTGCAAAATCGGTCAATATCCAAAACACAATAATTGACTGCATCTTCACTGAACACAATTCATTCGCATTAGTACAGGCAAGAAACATCTGCATTACAATCAGTGTTCCATAACTTTGTGAATTATATCACATGAAGGAAGGAGTGGTGAAAAATAAAGCTTAAGATTTTTGGCAGAGCTAGTTCATGAAAAACCTTCATGTTATGCTAAATCTTGAATTTCCTCATGAAGGTGATGCAGGAACCATTGAAGGACCTAAGGACCCAGGGGCTTTTTCACACTTTACTTGCATGTTATCATTAAAACAACAATTTAGGGCTGGCCAGTTAGCTCACTTGGTTAGAGCATGGTGCTGATAACACCAAGCACCAGGGCCAAGGGTTCAGATCCCCACACTGGCCAGCTGCAAAATAAATAAATAAATACACACACATAAGCATTAAAACAACAATTTATGTTTTGAGAGATACATTTCTAATAAAGCATTGTAGGACAATTGTGAAGTTCTCTTGGGTTTGGAATTTTCACAAGGTGAAATGGAGATTAGGTGGCCATCTGCAAGAGTGCTCGATGTTGGGAGCACATCAACGCTCAAGTTTAAGCAACCCCTTACCTTAAAAACAGGCAAACAAAAATCTACTTTGTATTAGTTGTCTGTTAACGTGTAACAAATTACCCCCAAACTTAGTGGCTTAAAATAGCACTAAGTATTTATTATCTGGCTTTCTGTGGGTGAGGAATTCAGGAGTGACTTCTGGCTTGGGATTTCTCATGAGGGAGTAGTCAAGATGTTGGCTGGATCTGTGTATCTAAAGCTTTACTGGAGCTAGACGATACACTTCCAAGTGCCTTACTTGTAAGCTGCCAAGTTGTTGGTAGGAGGCCTCAGTATCTCTCCACATGGGCTTCTCCATGGAGCTGCTTAAGTGTCCCCATGACATGGCAGCTGACTTCCCCTGAGGGAGCAATCCAAGATAGAAAGAGCCAGGCAGAAGTCATCTGGTTTTATGACCTAGCCTCGGATGTAACATGACATCATTTCTACCACATTCTATTTGTTATAAACAAGTCACTAAGTCTGGCCCACATACAAGTGGTAGAGAATTAGTGTCTAACTTTTGAAGGGAACAGTCTCAATAAAAGTACTTACATTTTGAATCTACCACGTGCATGATTAACCTTAACTCATACTTATACTACCACAATTATACCAAAACTGTACTCATCCATGCTTTTTTGATTAATTCCTATTTGAGCAAAGGATACAGACTGCTATTCTAAAATTGCTCCCCACTGCATGACCACCATGGGTGGACATGGTTACAGGTTCAGTTTTATTACTCTACCCACATAGCGCAATATACATATTGTGTTTATATACGTCAGTGCACAGGAACAGGCCACCCTCCTTTAACTTATGGAAGTGACAGGTTTATTTACATCAAGCTTAAATTTAGAGTGCACTGGAGGTTTTCCACTGCACTTACCCACCTTTGCACCTTTGCACAACAGATTCTCAGGGAATTTATCAAACCCCCAGATTCATCTTCTGTTTCATATTTAAAAGTAT
>NW_007730661.1:119597-121705 GCF_000696425.1 Galeopterus variegatus
AGACAAAGTATCCTTTGGAAAGAGGTTGCATCTATTTAATAGGCAGGTGTTGAAAAAAGAGAGCAGAGGAGTTACCCTCCACTTGCTTGGGGTGCGGGCAGAGGGGATGTAGCCAGCCTGTATTACCCTTCACTTCACCTCCTGCTCAGGGCCCTGATGACAGGTCCCTAGGCACTTCCTGCTAAGCCCCTATACCACATGTTTACTGTCGGCCATAAACATTTCTCAAGAAGTGAGTTCTAACACTCTAGAGTGTCTCTCATTATCTGAAGGGGTATGGCAAAATTCTCAATCTAGTTTCTAACANAGACAAAGTATCCTTTGGAAAGAGGTTGCATCTATTTAATAGGCAGGTGTTGAAAAAAGAGGGCTGAGGAGTTACCCTCCACTTGCTTGGGGTGTGGGCAGAGGGGATGTAGCCAGCCTGTATTACCCTTCACTTCACCTCCTGCTCAGGGCCCTGATGACAGGTCCCTAGGCACTTGTTGACAGCAATTTCCTGCTAAGCCCCTATACCACATGTTTACTGTCAGCCATAAACATTTCTCAAGAAGTGAGTTCTAACGCTCTAGAGTGTCTCTCATTATCTGAAGGGGTATGGCAAAATTCTCAATCTAGTTTCTAACAAAAATGTATCTTAATTCATCTTTATTCAAATATGCAGAACCAGTAATTAATTTTATAGAAGGAGGATGGTAGAGGGAGTAGTTGTTAGAAATTGAACAACTCCTAAACTTGGGAATCAGAACTGGAGAGGGAGAGAAACAGGTAGGCTCTTTGAAAGTACTGAGATCCCAGCCTTGGTTGTCTTGGTCTCTGACCTGGCTTTTGTGGCATTTTCTAGAAGGTGCTAACTCCCCCAACCTGAGCAGATATGGCCCTGACAATTGATTTTGTATCTTTTTGTTGTCATTGTTGGTGGCATTTAGAGGGAAGGCAATCCCCCAAAATATGCTGAATGGAAACTCTTTTTCTTTTAACTGAAACATAGTTGATTGCACATATCTGTGGGGTACAGAGTTGAATATCAATACCCGTGTGCAATATGTGATGCTCAGATCAGGATAATTAGTATATTCCACATTATACAATGTAATCATTTTTTGTGGCCCTTTACCAATTCTTTCCTTACCCCCCTTCCCCTCTGCCTTTCTCATCTCTGGTAACCTCAGTTCTGTTCTCTCCTTTTGAAAGTTCAGTGCATCATTGTGATTGCTGTATTTTTCTTTCTTTTTTTAAGTTTATTTGTTTATTTTTTCAGCTCCCACTTATGAGTGAGGACATGTGGTATTTCTCTTTCTGTACCTGGCTTATTTCACTTAACATAATTTTCTCCAAGCTNCGAGGACATGTGATATTTCTCTTTCTGTACCTGGCTTATTTCACTTAACATAATTTTCTCCAAGCTCATCCATGTTGCTGCAAATGGCAGTATTTCAATTTTTTTTTTTTTATGGCAGAGTTGTATTGCATTGTGTATATATTTCCTTATGCAGTCGTCTGATAATGGACATTTAGTTTGGTTCCAACTCTTGGTTGCTGTAAATAGAGCTGCAATAAACATGGGAGTGCAGGTATCCCTTTGACATAATGATTTTGAATGGAAACATTTTTTATTAACCGTATTATTTTCTGGGAGCCATGTATATTAATGTGTCTGATGCTACCTTCTGCTTTTTGAGATGTCCTAAGAACCCCTACCCCTGTAATCAAACATGTCTCCCTTGATGCTCTGAAATCCTGTCAAATAATTTCTCCTTTAACGGTCTTTTACTTTGTCACTATGTTTAAGTCATTTAGGTATCCAGATAATGCACTAGACTTTTTTAGTTTATTTGATTAATCCAGGATTGCTCAGGGATTTACTGGAGCAGGATTTGAAATAGATCAATTTTCAGTGTAAGAAAGAGGTTATGAATCAGCACACTATTTACCTTTAAATGCGTGATATTGGAGCACCTAAAACCTTCCATATGTCAGAGTTCCAGCACTGCTTCACCCACCATTCAGTGAGGGAAACGTAGATGGAGATGATGTTGAGCAGAGGGGAAACCATTTTTTTGAGAAGGTAACTCTGACTAGAATCTTCATATTTCGGCCTTTGGATG
>NW_007730661.1:123069-125259 GCF_000696425.1 Galeopterus variegatus
CTAAAATATAAGCCCCTCTTTAAAAAAAACATAATTATAATACCATCAGCATACTGAAAAAATCAGCATACTGAAAAACAGCATTAAATTCCTTTATCTAAATCTAAATCTCCTCAGTATTCACATCTCTGATTTTCACATAGATATCATAAATTTTAAAGTTTGTTTAAATTAGTACCCAGAGAAGGTCCACGTACCATAATTGATTCAGATAATGTTCTACACCTTTAAAAAATGTATAACTTGCCCCTCAATCTCTGTCACTGCATCTCTCTCAGAATTAATTTTTCTAAAGAAACTGGGAAATTTCTCCTAAGGTTTCATATGGTCTAACTTTTGTTGATGGCATTCCCATGGTGAAGTCTAACACGCTCTTATGTCTCCTGTATTTCTTGGTAGTGAATTGGTAGTTGGATTTAGAGTTTTGATCAGATTCCAGTTTAATTCCTTTCTTTCTTTCTTTTTTTTTTGCAAAAACTTATCATAGTGGGTGCTGTTTTTCATCTGGAGGAACGTAATGCAAGGTTTTCTCTCCTTTTTGGACTATTAGCTATCTTTGAACTTCTTTCATTGGTCCTCAATTCATTAGGAGTTACAATGTGATGATATTTCAATGCCCCGTAGCTTCTGCAACTTCAATGAAGGGAAATTCCCCTCATCTACTATGTGGTTATCCAATGACACAGTTCATAAAAGAAAGCAAGGATGAATGCTTTATTGTTTCCCTTTGCTCAGTTTTCAAGAGTGATCTGTTTCCCTCTCGTCCTTCAAAGGTGACCAATTCCCATCTTTTTAACATAACTTAATAGATCCAAATTTAATCACACTTGACACAATTCCATTTTAATATTAGACACATACATAATAATTTATATTGTGACTTCATGTCTACTTCTGTGTGCTCAGAGTGGCTAAGCTTGCCTAGCACAACTCAGATGGGCACCGGCACCCTCCCTCTGTCCACCTTCCCACGAGTCTCCTTTTGCCAGGACAAGGAAGGAATTGTGCAACAACCTGGGTATGGATGGAGGAGGCAGCAGGGAAGATTCTGATTTATCAGCAAATCAAAACTACTTTCAAAGGAGAGAAACTTTTAGGGTCATAGAACTCTTCTATACCTTGATTGAGGTGGTGGCAGCATTTGTCAAAACTCATAGAACTGTACTTGTAAAGGTGAATTTAAAGGTGTAATTTTAAAAGGTGAATTCTTCATATATTAATTANTAGCACAACTCAGATGGGCACCGGCACCCTCCCTCTGTCCACCTTCCCACGAGTCTCCTTTCGCCAGGACAAGGAAGGAATTGTGCAACAACCTGGGTATGGATGGAGGAGGCAGCAGGGAAGATTCTGATTTATCAGCAAATCAAAACTCCTTTCAAAGGAGAGAAACTTTTAGGGTCATAGAACTCTTCTATACCTTGATTGCGGTGGTGGCAGCATTTGTCAAAACTCATAGAACTATACTTGTAAAGGTGAATTTAAAGGTGTAATTTTAAAAGGTGAATTCTTCATATATTAATTATACTAAAAGAAAGCCACAATTCTAACCGGACTTAAAAAAATACATTCATAATAGCACATTTTGTTTATCCATTCATCAGTCAATGGATTTTTTGGGTATTTTGACTATTGTGGATAACATTGCTTTCATTCCTGTACATGTTTTTGTGTGAACTTAGGTTTCCATTTCTCTTGTGTACAAACCTGGGAGTGGAATTGCTGGGTCAAATGGTAACTCTTATTTAAATGTAAGAGGAATTGACAAACTGTTTTCCAAAGCAGCTGTACAATTTTACTTTTCTACCAGCAATGTATGAGGGCTCCATTTTATCCACATTCTTGCCTTCACTTGTTACTTGTCCTTTAATTCTAGTCATCCTAGTGGGTATGGAGTGGCATCTCAGTGAGGTTTTCATTTGCATTTCCCTGATGGCTAGTGATGTTGAACATCTTTGATATGCTTGTTGGCCATTTGCATATCTTCTTTGGAGAAAGGTCTATTCAAATCCTTTACCTACATTTTAATTGAGTTGTTTGTCTTTTTGTTACTGAGTTGTAAGAGTTCTTTATTTAGATGGAAACTGGACCTTTGTCATATATATAAATGATTTGCCACTAAAAAATACAATCATAAAATATGTATTTTTCCTCTATGTTTTCCAATTATTTGTAATGCTTAATAAAAAA
>NW_007730661.1:125430-126103 GCF_000696425.1 Galeopterus variegatus
CCAGTGGTTAACAATCTTTTCTGCACATTGGAATCATCTAGGAACTTTTAAAATCCTGATGACTGTAATGTCTGGGGGTGGAAGCCAGGCCATCAGGATTTTTAAAATCTTCCCTGATGATTCCTATGTTCAGTCAAGGTTGGGAACAATTGTTGTATTAGTCCACTTCTGTTGCTTATAACAAAATACCTGCAACTGGGTGAATGGTAAGAAAACAAACTTTATTTGCTTATAGTCTGTGAGACCCCACCTTCAATTACCATAATAGGATTTCCCACCCTTTTAACAGTCACAGTGGTGGCCAAGTTTCTGATACATAAAACATGGGGGACACAATTCAACCTTCAGGGAGTATTGGGGCGGCATAATTCAAGCTACTACAATTGTTATAGTGTCTTTGCTGGTTCTCAGTCTTGGCTGCACATTGGAATCACCTGGAAGACTTCGAAAGCAATTGACATGAGGCCGTCCCTCCTCCAATTAAAATTTAAGTGGTCTGGGTTGTGGACTGAGCATTGAGATTTTTTTTTTTTTTCCTTTTTGTCTTTTTTCGTGTCCGGCAACGGATCGCAACCCTCAGTGTCGCGCCCGTACCAGACTGGACCTGCAACGGGATTGCAATCCTCGGTGTTGCGCCCGCACCTCGCTCAGCCAGTGAGCGGGAACCGGTCTG
>NW_007730661.1:126569-136144 GCF_000696425.1 Galeopterus variegatus
ACCCTCGGCGGGAGCGCCGCCGCACTTCCAAGCGGCGCACTGTAGCAGTGCGCCACCGGGCTGGACCCCTGAGCACTGAGATTTTGAAAAGCTTCCCAGGTGATTGATTGTAGCGTGCAATCCAAGTTGAGAACCACTGGTGTATATAATGTACCCTCTAAAGCTACATAGGGCTTGTTTCCCTGCCACTTCTATTGGTCCAGAGTGATAGCATCGGTATTACCTGTGATTATGCTCTCAAACCTCACCCAGACTTACTGAAGTAGAAACTCAGAGGGTGGGGGCCAGCAATCTGTTTTAAGCCCCCCACGTGCTTCTGATGCATGGTACAGTTTGAGAAGCATTGCTCAGGGAGTTTTGGTGACCATTTCTCAGTTATTGGTGGTAGAGTTGGACTCTCTCACTGCTAAAACCTGAAGGAGCTTCCTTCATGAATTTGGCCATTCTAGCATCAGAATCCCAGGTCAGAGATAGGGGAAAATTATTTTAACATTGTTTTGACATATTTGATTGCTCCTATGCCCAAGTGACATTATGAATGGTGTGAGTCTGTAAGGGTGGCTGCCCACTCACACAGTTATTTTAACAAACTATGGAAAATGAGAACAATAGTGTCTTTTGGATGCACCCAATTACACTGCATTGCTATTAACGTGACCTAGTTCTCTGATTCTGCTTTAAAATCTGCAGGTCTTCCTTTGTTGGACCTGCTTTGATTAAAAAAAAAAAAAAAAAAGGTGAAAGCTCATCTTGAAAGAGAACCACATTTATATAGAAAGTCCAGAAACTTCAGTGATTCCTCATCACAATGTCCTCTATTTTAACATTGCTCCAATTTTAGATTTTATTGTGACAAGACTTCATAAAAAGTTTAAAAAGACAATTTGCCCCAACTGCATTTTATCGCAATTTAGAAAGACCTAAATATGTGCACCTTAGAAAACAGTACTATATAAAAGTGTGTGTGGGCAGGGTGGGACATAGATCTAGTCATTTAGTGACACTTTTTTTTTTTTGTAGTTAGCTGGTATGGGGATCTGAACCCTTGCGCTTGGTGTTATCAACACCGCGCTCTAACCAACTGAGCTAATCGGCCAGACCCTGGGTCTAGTCACTTAAAGTCTGTGGTGCAGAGGGTAGTGGTGGAAACAAATAATTATGGAGCTATCCTACGATTTGCTGAAAATAGGCAAAAAAAGGTAAATTGACTAAAGACTCAATAAATGAAACTCTAACTAAAAAATTTGAGTATCTCCAAGATATGTGACACTTTACCTCTTTCTCCAACAAAGAAAGACATGCAGATTCTGAAACAGAATCACACTATCCTCTTTATTTTCACCCTAATATGTTAATATTTAAAATTTATAATTAACTGGACGAAGCAGTAAAACATTCCATAAATGAGCCCCAGCTACCTTGCTAAGTATATGCCACCTATATGTTTGGACTTCATGTTTGAATTGCCCTAACATTATCTCATGTCTTTTATATTTTTGCAATTCATCTCAGTCCTATCTGATAATTTGTGGATCAATAATAATAATAATTTGTGAATAAAGGTTTTGAATAACAGACTTCAGTGAATGAGCTTATGTTTACAAGGAGATTAAAATTTTGAACTGTTACAGAAAAGACTTGGAAACGTTAGAGTACGAAATTTAAAACCCCATGTTCCAAATAATTTAATCTGAATATTACCTTTAGATAGACAGGAGAAAATAACTAAGAATTAGTTTACTTTGTTAGAATAATTCTTGATCTTGGATGGCAGCTGAGATTAAGTAACAGGGTTGAATATTTAAAACATTCTCTGAATAGTGGTAGAATTGAATGTAGGGAAGGTGCTTATGAGGCAGAATGAAAATCTTTGTTGGTGAAGGTTTCTATTCTATTTATTTCTTTTACTGAAAGGAAGTTTTCCAAACTAAGTTGTGTGCTGTAATTTTCGCAGAAATAATAAGCACTTTGTAGCAACTTCAGAATAACCTTTCTGTAAGTGAAGCTCTAAGATTTGCTGTGCCAGCTGCAACTTTTGGAGGGCCTGTAGGAAAATTCTCTAGGGTGGCTCAGGGCTCTGGCACAGTGATGGGAATGTGGCCACGTAAACAGCAGGTACAAGATTAGCTAACCCTCCCGGGATGTGCGGAACTAAGCAGCCTAGTTCTGTAAACATGGAAACCAGTTCAAAAAGAACCAAAGGGATGTGGATTCTTTGTGGGAGCTAAAATAAGGTCTATTTAAAGTCTTTGCATTAGAGGATGCAGGTTTTTGCTTAAATTGAACTTTAGAATTATTTTTCCTTCAACATGCTGACTGTGACAACAGAATTTGGATTTTTTACCTTTCCCTTGTTGAGCTATGGAAATTTATAGTTATTGCAAACAAGAAAGAGGTGTGCATGTATGTCAGGATATGGGTGTATGGACATGGATGTGGATATGTGGAATATGCAGTGTAGAGGGTTTGAAAGGAAAGTGCAAAAAGGAAGAGAATAACAGAAGAATTTGAGAATGTGACTTTAATCTCTTAGAACTTAATTTAAACTAAATTTAGCTAAAGAGATACATTTTTATGGAAAATTGTTTATTAATTTTACACTATTCAATCCCAGTTCTCAGATTCTTTTAACTTTTAATCTCTACCTTTCATAAAGACAAACTCTCTGCCCTATTTAATTTTTGTACCTGTAAGTTTGTCAGATAATATTATGGCATATGAAATGACTCAGCCACCAAATGCATTGAGTTTTGCCTGCAGGAGGGAAGCAGTGTTTGTTGGTGGCCTGTTTTCTATCTGTACTTCAAGAGTCTGTGTTGTACCTTTTGAACTTCTTAAAACCAAGAACTGCATTTTTGCCCTGTTTTCCTTGTGAGATAATAACTTATATTCACAAGGTTGGGGCTAGTTTCTTTGAAATACTCCTAACATTTTTAGCTCCTAGTTTTTCATGATCAGTGGGCTCATCTTTTATTATGCCAGTAGTTTTGTGTTAGTAATGCATAAACCAAAGCCAAAAACAACAACAACAACAACAACAACAAAACCACCTGTGAAATAAACTCCTGAAGTGTGCTGGAAACAGAAATGTCTTTGCATCATATTTGAACCTTTGAAAATACTTGGTTATCTGTTTTTGGCTCTTCAAGTGGGCTATTACATATGTATCAGTTATCTACGGCTGCATAACAAATTACCATAAAACTTAGCAGCTTAAAACAAACATTTCTTATCTCACACAGGGAGCAGCTTAGGTGGGTGTTTCTGACCCAGGGTCTCTCACGAGGTTGCTGTCAAGATATTGGCTGGCCTGAAGACCATTTTGGGAGAAGAGGATCTGCCTCCACATAGATGGCAAGTTAGTGCTGGTTTTTGACAGAAGGCCTTTGTCCTTGCCATGGGGAATTCTCAACAGGGCTGATAGGGTGTCCTCACAATATGGCAGCTAGCTGCCCTCAGAGCAAATGCTCCGAGAGAGGGGAAGGTAGAACTCACAATGTTTATGACCTAACTCTGGAAGTCACATACTGTCACTTTCACAATATCTTCTGGTTACATGGATTAGCCCTTTTATTTGTGGAAAGGTGTGAATAGCAGGAGGTAGAGATCACTGGGGCCATTATGGAGGCTGGTTACCACAACATGAATTTCCAAAAGTCATGAAGAAAAATAAGAGTAGGATTTCGGGTTTGGAATCTTCCAACAGACTGTAAAAATAGATATTCTCTATCTTAGGAAACACACTATTTCATTATTATTATTATTTTTTAATTATTTATTTTTTTAAATTTTAATTTATCAAATACAATGTAGTTGATTTTTGTGTTCTTTCACCAGTTCCTCCTTTTCTCCCTTCCCTCTCCCTTTCCCCTTCCCATCGACATCATATCTCTTCACTTATCTTATCAAGTTCAAGGAATTATTGTGATTGTGTGTCTCCTCCCCCCCTCATTTATTTGTTTGTGTATTTATTTATTTATTTTTATTAGCTTCCACAAATAAGAGAGAACACGCAGTATTTCTCTTTCTGTGCCTGGTTTATTTCATTTAATAAAATTTACTCTAAGTCCATCGTGTTGCTGCAAATGGTAGTATTTCATTCCTTTTTACAGCAGAGTAGTATTCCATTCTGTAGATATACCATGGTTTCCTTATCCACTCATCTGATGATGGGCATTTAGGCTGGTTCCAACTCTTGGTTATTGTAAATAGTGCTGCAATAAATATTGAAGTACAGGTATCCCTTCAACATGATGATTTCCATTCCTCTGGGTATATTCCCAGCAGTGGGATAGCTGGGTCATATGGTAGGTCTATTTGTAATTGTTTGAGGAACCTCCATACCATTTTCCACAAAGGCTGCACCATTTTACAGTCCCACTAACAGTATATGAGGGATCCTTTTTCTCACGTCCTTGCCAGCATTTATCATTCTCAGTCTTTTCGATATTAGCTATCCTAACTGGTATGTGATGGTATCTCAAAGTGGTTTTGATTTGCATTTCCCAAATGCTGAGTGATGTTGAGCATTTTTTCATGTGTATGTTGGCCATTCATATATCTTCCTTTGAGAAATGCCTATACAGCTCCTTTGCCCATTTTTTATAATTCCATTATTTTTAACATCATGTTTAGCATTTTGTACTCTATCTTGGCTTTAAGAAAGAGAAAGGAATTGAGGACAGGCCTGTAGCTTGTAGTTTGAATCACTTCAGGGTCAGAAGGAAACTAACAATCCACTGCAGGTCAGGTACGTTGTATAACTTTTCTCACTTATGCCTCACAACAACTCTTGGAGGTAAGTGATGTTGGTCTCACTTGACAGATTAAAAAATTATGTTCTGGAGAAGTTCACTAATTTGCTCACAGCCACACAGCTACTAAGTTGAGTCCTCACTACAATCCAGGTGCGTTTGGTACTAACATTTGTAAGTTTCTTACTGCATCATACAGTAATGGGCAGTACTCTCCAGGTGGGTAGACACCTGTGTCTGCCATCTTCATGGGTAAATACACAACATCTTGCAGGTACATGGTAGCCAACTGATAAATATTTGTTGAATAAGCAAGATTAACTAATATATGTATATACTGAAATTACTACCTGAGAGATGCATTTTGATCCTTAGAGATGGTCTTTATGTTTGAGGAACCTCCATACCATTTTCCACAAAGGCTGCACCATTTTACAGTCCCACTAACAGTATATGAGGGATCCTTTTTCTCACGTCCTTGCCAGCATTTATCATTCTCAGTCTTTTCGATATTAGCTATCCTAACTGGTATGTGATGGTATCTCAAAGTGGTTTTGATTTGCATTTCCCAAATGCTGAGTGATGTTGAGCATTTTTTCATGTGTATGTTGGCCATTCATATATCTTCCTTTGAGAAATGCCTATACAGCTCCTTTGCCCATTTTTTATAATTCCATTATTTTTAACATCATGTTTAGCATTTTGTACTCTATCTTGGCTTTAAGAAAGAGAAAGGAATTGAGGACAGGCCTGTAGCTTGTAGTTTGAATCACTTCAGGGTCAGAAGGAAACTAACAATCCACTGCAGGTCAGGTACGTTGTATAACTTTTCTCACTTATGCCTCACAACAACTCTTGGAGGTAAGTGATGTTGGTCTCACTTGACAGATTAAAAAATTATGTTCTGGAGAAGTTCACTAATTTGCTCACAGCCACACAGCTACTAAGTTGAGTCCTCACTACAATCCAGGTGCGTTTGGTACTAACATTTGTAAGTTTCTTACTGCATCATACAGTAATGGGCAGTACTCTCCAGGTGGGTAGACACCTGTGTCTGCCATCTTCATGGGTAAATACACAACATCTTGCAGGTACATGGTAGCCAACTGATAAATATTTGTTGAATAAGCAAGATTAACTAATATATGTATATACTGAAATTACTACCTGAGAGATGCATTTTGATCCTTAGAGATGGTCTTTAGATAAATTCAAGACTTCAGACCTAGCTGAATTATATCCCAGCACATTTGAAAAAAAAAAAAAAATCTGCTTATAACTAGATGAAATGACACATATAAATGTGGCTAGCTGCGTCTGACGTATATTAGGTGCTCAAAAATTGTCTTATTCACTACTGTGCAATTGTAGAAAGTTTGTTCAAGTCATTGCATGGTTAAGGAAACATGCAAATTTTCAAAAAACAAAAGAAGTGAAAGAAATAGAAACATCATACTTTTTTAAAAAAACAAAAAAGGAAAAAAATGGATTCTGAAGACCGCTAACTTTGCAATTTCAGGCAAGATTTAGAGTAGATTGATAAATGAGTGGTTTAGGTGCTCCTAGAAAACAGTGAACATTTGGTGCACTAGTAAACTAATCTGGTCCTGGACTGACTGTTTTTTCACCTCCCAACTTTTTTATATTTCTCTCCTCCATCCTTGCTTCTTCCCACAGTCTAGCAATGTGATTTATGGTGAGAGCTTAGGGCCATGTGGTATCAGCTTGGCTTCTAGAGAGGATCGAGACTAAAGGTCAGTTACATGGACAGTCGACGATGGCTACATAACCACACCCCCCAAAAAAACTCTGAGCACAGGCTCAGGGAGTTTCCCTCATTGACAATACTCCATGCATATTGTCACTCACAGTTGCCAAGAGAATTTAGTCTGCCCATCACCCACTGCAAGATTTCAACTGGAGAATCCATAAGCAGGACTCTCCTAGATTTTTCTCCATGTCTCTTTTTCCTTGGCAGATTTTAATCTATATCTTTTCACTGTTAATAAATCATAACCTGAGTATAACAGCTCCCAGTGGGTTCAGTAGATTTTTCTAGTGAATTATTGAACCTGAGAGTGGTCTGGGGATCCCTGAACTTGCAAGTGGTGTCAGAAGTGAAGGTGATCTTGGGGACTTCCTTAACTCCTGCAGCTGGTTACCAATTCCACTTTTTAAAAAACCCGAACACATTACAATAGCTTTTGGGGTCCTAAGCGGTAGTGTTTACCTATCTGTCCGATGCTATTTTGTACCAATCTGCCTCACTCATTACCTCCAACCATGTTGTTCCTTTATTTATTTTTCAAACATGGCCATAGGATGTTTGCATGTATTGATTCTTCTGTTGTATCTCTCTGGCTCCAGATATTCACAAGACTGATTATTTTATTAAGGTCTCAGTTAAAAATGTCACTTCTTTCAAGAGGCCTTCCCTGATCACCCACACGAAAGTAAATCCCTTTATCCACTGCCCCGGGCATCACTCTTTGCTATGATCTTCACCATTTATTTGACTGCTTGTTTATTATCTGTCTTCCCCATAGAAAGCAAAGTCCTTGTCCATTTTGTTCATTGCTGTGTTCAAGTGCCTAGAACAGTAACTGGCACACCCTGGGTATTCATTAAATAAATGCCGGGAATTATAGAGAGCTGATGAATGAATTCGTTTCCACCTGGTAAATGAGTCCCTTGTCCATTTTGTTCATTGCTGTGTTCAAGTGCCTAGAACAGTAACTGGCACACCCTGGGCATTCATTAAATAAACGCCGGGCATTATAGAGAGCTGATGAATGAATTCGTTTCCACCTGGTAAATGAGTGGTTTAGGTGCTCCTAGAAAACAGTGACCATTTAAGATTTTCTTTAGCATTTTAATCAATGAATTGACAGAAGATACGTATTTCAAATTTGCAGTTAAGACAAAACTTGAGATTAAGACAATCAAGATTTTAAAAGGCCAGGACAGACACGAAAAATGAATAAAGACTGTCAAACATAAAATTGACTTGGGACAAATTTAAATTGTTGCACTCAGTTTAATAAGTAAAGTTGAATAAATAAGCCCCATTCTGTAAGAAATGGCTAAGGAAACTGGAGACGTTAGTTTTGCAAAGAGAAGGTTTAGGGAGATAAAATTTGTTTTCTAGTATTTAAAGGCTATCAAGTGGAACAGAGATTAGATTTATTTTGGGTAGTCGTATAGCTACAAATGAAACCAAGACTTGGAGCTTTCAAGGAAAGATAAACTTTGATAAGGGAGAATATTCTGGCAGAATTGTTTACAGTGGAATGGGCAGTTTGAGAACTACTCACCTACCATGTTGCCACATAAAGCATTTTAACCTGATCTAGGTGACCATCTGCCAGGTAGATTGATGAGAAGGTGAACTGTATGTGTTTTAAAGACCTTCACAAGTCTCTGAGTTCTCTTAGTTTGGGAAATCTAGGAATGAGTTGCCAGGAGATTAGGGAATCCAAGGATAAGATCCTTAAGACAAGGTGGTATGACAAGGTCAATGACGGTAGATTCCTCAAAGAATAGACACTCTATCCACAGATTCTTTGACGTTCCTCTCATCAAAATAGAGGCTTGTCTCAGTGGCTCACTTCTAACAGTTGGAATGAAACACGCTGCATAATTTGTGAAGCTAGGTTAGAAAAGGTGATAAAGGGTCCATCTGACTCTTGGGACACTCGCCCTCAGAACCCTGCCTGTGTTCAAGTCCAGAATTATACGTACTGAGTGATATTGCCTAAGGCATTTAACCATCCTAAATTTAAGAGTCACATGGCAAAACCACATACAGATATTTTAGCCACATTTCCAGCTAGGGTCCCAGCTGAGAGCCATTATCATCGCCAGACATGAGAATGAATAAGTGAGCCTTTAGATAGCCTATCACCCAGCCTTTGAGCCACCCCTGCTAGTAAACTGTAGAGCAGTGGGGAGATAGCCCCGTCAAGCCCTGCCAAAATTGCAGGACTGTTCAGTGTTTTAACCATTTTACTTTGGGTGAGGTATGGTGAGGCCAGCTACAGATCAAGAAAGCAAAACTAGAAAGAGATTTACAGTGTTGTTATGCTCATGGTTCCCTCAGGAGAACACAGTATGCCATACAGGGCCACTCAGGGGAACACCAGGGTCGATTGTGAGGCTGAGGGAGAGACAGGGACTGTGGGCAAGTGCCTTTACTGTGATTTCTGTAAGGAAAGGGTGACACAAGGCAAGTACACTTAGGATTGGCTAATTTAAATATCAGTGGGCTCTGGGCACCGTCCCTGGTTGTTTGACATGTGGCTCTGAGATAATTGGGTTGGGTATATAGTGGCCTGGAGTGTGAGAGCCTGATAAGTGAGGTGCTTGGGAGTATGGACATAACTGGCTGCTCAAGAAGGGGAAATGACTGGCCAGTCTAGGCCTCAAAATTGGGTCAAGAAAGCATTTATAAAACTATAGTACAGTGAGAAAAACAAATGTTGGTATTGTTTCAAGCCATTAAGTTTTGGGTCTTTTGTTATGTAGCACTGGATAACTGGACCACTCTGACCACTGGCAGTTGCAGAAGCCCACGAGACGGAGAGTCTGTTGTGTTCTGGACTCAGAGAGAATGTAAGGACTTCTCTCAGCTTTTAGAACTCAGAGGGATCTCTCTGATCTAGAATTCTTTTCTGGATCTGATTTGCTGGGTAGAACATGGTCCATAATGCCTGGCCCCAAACTACTTCTGCGACTCTTGTTAAGCCCTGAGGATGTGCTTTCTGTAGGTCTTCATAGAGCAGCAGTGAGAGAGGTACTTCCTGCGTTTCAGGGAGAAAAAAA
>NW_007730661.1:136214-138173 GCF_000696425.1 Galeopterus variegatus
GTGCTTGGGAGTATGGACATAACTGGCTGCTCAAGAAGGGGAAATGACTGGCCAGTCTAGGCCTCAAAATTGGGTCAAGAAAGCATTTATAAAACTATAGTACAGTGAGAAAAACAAATGTTGGTATTGTTTCAAGCCATTAAGTTTTGGGTCTTTTGTTATGTAGCACTGGATAACTGGACCACTCTGACCACTGGCAGTTACAGAAGCCCACGAGACGGAGAGTCTGTTGTGTTCTGGACTCAGAGAGAATGTAAGGTCTTCTCTCAGCTTTTAGAACTCAGAGGGATCTCTCTGATCTAGAATTCTTTTCTGGATCTGATTTGCTGGGTAGAACATGGTCCATAATGCCTGGCCCCAAACTACTTCTGCGACTCTTGTTAAGCCCTGAGGATGTGCTTTCTGTAGGTCTTCATAGAGCAGCAGTGAGAGAGGTACTTCCTGCGTTTCAGGGAGAAAAAAATGTCTTTCTGGATTTACTCTCAGAATGAAAGTATCTGACTTGGTTTGGGCTCCCCTCAATATAAAGCTTGAGGTAAGAATTTGGGCACTTATAGTTTATTTGGGAAGGATCCCACGAAGCAGGAGTGAGGGAGAGTTAGACAGGCATGAAAGAAAATCCAATATAAAGTAGTTTTCAAGATGGTTGTAGGAAACAAGGACTTGATTCTCTTGGGACCTCCTGAGAAGCATACCTTCCAAAAGTACCCTGTAGGACAGGAGTCAGAGACGTTTATCTGACCCTTCCCACTTCCTGTTGGGTTGAGGGCTGTCCCTGAGAGCAACCTTGGACTGTGCTTGAACATGGGCTGAGGCTTCTATGGTATCAGAAAAAGCAGAAAGGTGAGTGACATGCCCTTGATGTGGGACACTATCAACCTGAGGATAGTTTTACCTCACGTGGACTTCAGCTGTGGTTGAAATTCAAGAATCCAAGGTGATATGCTATGGGACACCTGAGGCGTCTGCTACAAAATCAGGGTAGGAACGTTCACTGGAGATGGAGTCAAAGGCCTAAGTTCCAATCTATAATTCTTTGATCGAGTAACCATGGCCAAGGCATTTAAGTCCCAGATTTAGTTTTCTCATATGTAAAATGAGGATGATATTATCAGGTGACATTTGTGTGGAAGATACAGAGCCAAGAACCATGAGTTACCAGGAGAGGTGAACTAGCTGGGTGCCAAGGGGCCTCAGGAGGAGGCATTTTCCATGGTGAATTCTCCATAATCCATGGAGACTGGGGTTCTTCTATGTCTTGTGAGTGGTGTCTTCTTTCAATGCTTACTAACTTACTAACTAAATTAATTAGGACTGATCTATAAGCCAGCATGAAAATTTATTAATTTAGAATGATGAGTGTGAAGGTCACTAAGAATGGATGGTGGTAATTTTTGGCTATGGCATATTGTCTCTGTAGGCAAGCTATTTTGGAAGTTCAATCAAAGTCAGAATGTTGTTAAGTGGGAATAGGATCCAAAGAAAGGTAGCTTGATACGTGCTTGAGTTTTGGAGCACCAGGTATGTATCCTGGTGTATCTATTTCTACTAAAGGAATATTCTTCTCTCTCGAGTAGGCAAATGCCACCATCATCTTCTCTGATTTGTCCAGTGACCTTCATAATGAATGACCTAGTCATTGATAAATATCTTTAAGTTTGCCTTATGTGTATCTGGGATTCAATTGACTTTTATAAATCATCTGTGTATGGATTTATGGATTGTATTGATTTTGCAGTGCAACTCTCAGAGGAAACTCTTTATTTTTAACCAAACTCTTCAGGGGACAATTCATCCACTACCCTGCCTGACAGGGTTATTGTAGAGTTTAAACGACATTGTTAAACTGATAAATACTGTGTGACTCACCTTTGATGTTATAAGAACATGGAACCCGTTAGGCAGTAATGAGCTCTGGCAAGTAGAGAAAAGAGTTTGATAACTAATGAAATAGAAAAG
>NW_007730661.1:139745-141467 GCF_000696425.1 Galeopterus variegatus
GGCACATAATATTTAAGTGATGAGTAGAGTTTTAATGTCACAAAGAGGATTATGCAGAAAAAAAGGCAGGCTAAGAGACAAGAGGTCAAGATCAAGCCTTTCTCCAGTGTTATGTATCCAATTATTTCTTCGTTCATCTTTTCAGATTACTGAGTGCACCATCTATGTGAAGCATAGTGCTAGCTTCTGGAAACTAAAACAAATGAACAAAAAACACATGAAATTTATTTTAATTTGTCTTGTTGTTATTAAACTTGTCTTCCCATTCCTCCTCCAGAGCACTGTCCTGTAAGTACCTCACACTCCTCGGTACTGAGCCCAGTGCCTAGCACTTGGTAGGCACTCAACAAGTATTTATTGAATTGAATTTCTATTATCCCCTTTGCTTTCTGCCTTAAAAAAAAAAAAAAGAAAAAAGAAAAAAAAAACAACTCTTCCTTCCTTTGTCTCAAAGGATTCTACTAATATTTTTTCTCTAGGGCTTAAAGCATTTGGCAAACATTTTCCAAAATCTTTACAACCTGTCTCTGAAACAGATAAGAAGTATCCTGATAGCAATTGTACCCATCACTGGCTATGGTCTCTCTTGATTCTCTTATATCCTATTACTGATGGTTCATTTGAGCTTCCACAGCAAGTCAAGGCACAGTTTAATAGCTCTCATGGCTTATTTTGGGCATCTGCAGGGCAGTAGTCTTAGGAAATACGTGTACTTCAAAGGTACTTATTGGAGGCAAATTCAGATCGAAACAAATGGCGCAGTAAATATGCCAAGTGTGGGGCTCATGTTCCACAGCACAGGGCCTAGAAAGGTCTCCTGAGGACATAAGCCAGAAAGAGCCACCTGGACTTGTAATTTTCCAGTCCTTCTGGAGATTTAGGTGAGGTCACTGCTGTTGATTCCATTTTTGAGGTTTGGCAGTAGGAAGGGATCTTGGGATTTAACTCTATTCAAGTGTCACTACACTGAAAATAGGACAATAGTAAGACATTTCTTGACAAGGCTATTTGCTTTTTGCATAATGTCTGGAATTGAAGAGCTAAAAATATTATAAAGTTAAAAAAAGCCCTAATTAATTCTCATCACATTTCAGTGAGATGTTTGAGGGTTATTGTTTTTTATAGAAAGGACAACTGAATCGTTTAATTATTGAAGGTCACACATCAAATTAACAATGATAATATACTCACACAGATGTCTAGTATAACCACCACAAAACACTTCTGGTTCTCAGCAGGTTGAGCACATGTGAAACTATCTAAACTGGTGGACTTTGCTCATATTACAGGATTACAATATTATAGGTGCACTGTTATATTTAATTTACTCATCATCAATCAGTGTGATCTGATATTTGCATTGCTAATGGCCCTTACATTTAGATCGGTCTAAATGATTGCCCCAGTTTAGGAAGTTTGTAGATAGATGTGCCTTTCTGCAATTGGGCAAACTCCTGCACGTGAGCTGGAAATGTCTTTAAACTTAGAAATAGTAACTGGAAAATTATCTTGTTAACAAAGTAGCCATTCCTTCTTTAGGTGTGTGTATATGGCTGTGTTTGTGTGCATCTGAGTATATGTGTGTTACTTACTTGATTTTATTATGGGTCATCAGCAATTCTTAGAAAAGAAAGAAAAAAAAAAAAGAAGAAGAAGCAACCAGAACTGTTTGTAATTCTGTAGGGTCTTTTTTTTTTTTTTTTTTTTTTTTTTTTTTTTTTC
>NW_007730661.1:142957-149056 GCF_000696425.1 Galeopterus variegatus
CACTTATCCAGTGCGCCATCGGGCCGGCCCTGTAGGGTCTTGATAAGAAAAATGCAGTGGGGACTGGTCAGATAGCTCAGTTGGTTAGAGTGCGCTGTTATAATGCCAAAGTCAAGGGTTCGGATCCCCTTACTGGCCAGCTGCTAAGGAAGGAAGGAAGGGAGGGAGGGAGGGAGGAGCGGAAGGAAGCAATTAGCTCAGGCAGTAATACTCTCTAGCTACTGCTTTGGAGATAGATACACATGCTTTAAAAAAAAAAAAGAACCTGTATTTACCTATTCATCTATTTATCAATCAATCCTAGAGTTGATATAGTCATGTGGTTCAAAAATCATGAAGTATAAAAAAGTTCATAGTTACGAGTCTCTCTCCTAGTCCCTGTTTCCTATCTGCCAAGATGCTTCAGCCATAGGTAACCACTCTTCTTAGTTTCTTACATATCCAGATTTTCAGAGTTCAAAAAATTTATATAAAACCAACTAAAATGCATTTCTTTCCTTTTCCCTTTACACAGACACTCCTTTGCAGCTTGTTTCTTCATCTAACAGTATTTTGGTGATCTTGCCTTAGCAGCACATAGAGAGCTCCCTCATTGTTTTTCCAGCTGATGTACTTTACTGTTTAGGTCAGTGTTTTTCAAATTTTAGTATGCATCATAATTAACCTGGAGGGCTTGTTAAAATACAGATTGCTGAGCTCTTCCCCCAAGTCTCTGATTCAGGAGGTCTGGGGTAGGTTCTGAGAATTTGCATTTCTAACACATTCTGGGAAGATACTGTTGCTGTTGTCTGGGGACCACAGTTTGAGAATCAATGCTCTAGATGTATCATACTGTATTAGCTATTGATAGAAAATCGAAGTTTTTCCAACCTCTTGCTATTACAAACTGTGCAACAATGAATATTCTTATTCACAGANGAAGTTTTTCCAACCTCTTGCTATTACAAACTGTGCAACAATGAATATTCTTATTCACAGACCATTTCAAACAGGTATAGGTATTTCTACAGGACAAATTTCTAAAGTGGATTCTCCGGTGTGAGAGTTATATACCCTTGTAATCCTGAAAGTCAAATTGTTGGTGGTTCCAATTTACACATACTGACAACATATGAAAGTGCCTATTACACCATGCCAAAAGAGTCCATTATGAAATTTTTTTGCCAGTCTGATAGGTGAAAAATGGTTTTAATTTGCATTTATCTTTTCATATAATTCAGAACCATTTGTATTTCCTTTCTAAAACTGTCTCTAGAGTAAGTTACCTAATCATTTTAGATCTCAGTTTCTTTATTTGTAAAATGGAAATATTAGTAATTCTTAAGAATTAGGCAACCCAAACTGCTATGGCCCCATAACTATTTTTGATCCTAAATTATCAATTAAATTTCATTTCATCCCCTCACATGATTTCATTCATTTGTTCATTTATTTATTAATGAAATAATTGCTCAGCACCAACAATATGCTAAGTACTGGGGAGAGACTGGAAAATCTTATCTTCAAGGAATTCACTGTCTACTAGTTGAGACGAACATGCAGAGTTATGCTACAATAAAAGGATGGTTATAATAAAGTTTCCTAGAAAGCCCAGGGAAAAGAAAACCCAATTCTCCCTGGGGCAATTGGGGACAGCTTCATGCAGAAGGTAGCTTTGAACTGACACTTAGTGATAAGGAAGAGTTTGCCAGGTGGACAAGTGGTAGAGGGTGTTCTAGACAGAAGAACAGCCTGTGCAAAGCCAGAGAGGCATGGGACAAGATGGGCATTCTCAGGGATCTGTGGCAATGTTGACACTTAAAGAGCAGTGATAGGAGAAGGGCCACATTTGGGGTGGGACCTCAATCTCTTCAAATTGGTTCATTCCAAACCCTAGACTATAATGTTAATGTTTCTCTCATATTTCCAGTAGCAAATGTTCTCCCTATTATTTCTCTCATCTAGTCCTCCATTGACCATGGCATTTGTGGCTTGGACTCTTCTCTGTCTCAAATGAAGATTTATTTGGGGCCTTGCTGCATGAGGTTGCCAATTTAACATTCCATCCGTTACCATGTAATTCTTAATGAGAGGGTCAGAGATTAATAAAAAATAATATAGAAGGAATATGTCTTGTGCTATAACTTTAAGTGTATATGCTCTCAAGGACTGTTTGTGGAAATAGGAAGATGCTCAGAACATGTTATAGAGAAGAGAGAGGATGCGGAATATTTAAGGATATAGGAAGTGTTGTATTTGTTATTTTTCATGTATAAATCTCTCTCAGTCATAAACCTATCCTATTTATTTGACTATCCAATTCTATACATTTTTAAAGTTAATGTATTCTGATGTGTATCTACATCATTAAAACTCTTCATAGACACCACTTTTAGGCTGCCTTGGCTACCATTAAATGCAGTATTGGTTGGTTGGACCACAAGCTGGTCATTTATTCTCTCATTTTTAGACATTTGCTTTTATGCATTTTTATTCATCTAAGCAGCGATAGAAGAAATAAATTAAATTATTAACAGAATTTGTCTTAGTTCATTTTTTGCTACTATAACAGAACACCACAGACTGGGTAATTTAATGAACAGAAATTTATTGGCTCACAGTTCTGGAAGCTGGAAGTCCAATATTAACATGCCNCTTGGTGTTGTCAGCACCATGATCTCCCAAGTGAGCCATGGGCTGGCCCTTAACATGCCAACTTCTTCTTCTTCTTTTTTTTTTTCCTAATATGACCGGTAAGGGGATCTTAACCCTTGACTTGGTGTTGTCAGCACCATGATCTCCCAAGTGAGCCATGGGCTGGCCCTTAACATGCCAACTTCTGTCAAGAGAGTTATTGCTGTGCCTTAACACGGCAGAAGGCATCACATGGCAGAGAGCAAAGAAAACGGGAAGAGAGAGCAGGAGGAGCCAAACCCATTCCTGCGATGATGACATTAGTCCAGTCCTGGTGGTGGAGCCTTTCAGGACCTCAGCACCTCTTAAATATCCCCCCTCTTAATATTGTTAAAATGGCAACTAATTTTCAACATGAGTTTTGGAGGGGACAAACATTCAAACCATAGCAGAGTTTATCTTGGATCATGAAATAATGGGCAAAGATGATCTCTGTAACTAAAAAAAAAAAAGTTAAAAGAAAAAGGTGTAAGAAAAAAATTTTGGCTATAGCAGCAGCAATAAATACTGGCAACAGTAATAGTTCTCATCTATTTAGCATGGTGTTGAGAACTGAAACCTGACTGCCCAGATTCTTACTGGCCTTATAGCTAGACTTTTCCTCCAGGATCTAAAGAAGCTCTAGGAGCTAAAGTCTGATGACTTGAAATATACCTTGAAGAACGCATCACTTGCAGCAGACCACACATAGGCTGAATTTCTCTCTCGATGAACCACTGTCTGGGCTGCTAGGAAAGTCAGCAAAATGCTCACACATGCCGGGATATGAGAGGTAACCAAGACTATGAGCAACACATCCAAGAACACTGTAATTTCATCTTCAAGAAACCCAACAAGCAGTGCTACAAAATTGGGAGATTTCCCCCCACCAACCTCTGCGAATCCAATGGGCTAGATATCCTCAGGGTTTAGCTCTTCACTATAATACAACATTTTATAGCAATATTTCTGTTTTTCTTTCTAAGTGACCTTTGCCACCACTTTTGAACAGATATTTCAATAGTTTTTGCAGAAATAATACTGACAGGAGTCCTCAGAAGGCTATTCTCAGACCCAGCTTTATCCTACTTGGGTTTATGCTTGCCTTTGAGTTGTTTAGCAACCAACGACATTCATTTATCTTGAACAAAAGGGTGGATCGATAATGTTAAACTTTACCTGTGACTCGTGCCTTGTGCTCTTGGAAAACAGTGAGGGCTCAGAAATCCTGTCCCTCCCCTCGCATCCCCTTACAACCTCACCACCTTTTTTGTTATGGGAAATGGTTTACTACAAAAGACCACGATATGAGATAAAGGAAAATCAAAGTCAGTTTCTTCTACTATACTCTCACAACATAGAACACTTCTGTGACCCCAGATATAAAGGGGTATTTCCCCACACACCACACAATCAATTCTGCAGCAGCTCCTCTAGAGAACACCAACTGCCTGTACTCCAATTCAATTCTGATGCTGTCTACCTGGAGATCCCACAGGTTGAGGGCTCAGTCCCACAAGACTGCCGCCTACTTCAGACGCCAGTTGCAAATAGTAGGCCATCATCTATGCTTCTGACCAGCTAAAAATCAGGGTTCTCATGACCCCCTCTTCAGATTGGATTACTTTGCTAGTGAGGCTCAGAGAACTCAGGGAGACACTTTACTTACGTTTACTGGTTTATCATAAAGGATATTACAAAGGATACAGATGAACAGACAGATGGGAGAAATGTACAGAGCAAGGTATGCAGAAAGGGGCACAGAGCTACCATGCCCTCTCCAGGCACAGCACCCTCCAGGAACCTCCACATGTTCAGAAACTCACCTGAACCATGTCCTTTTTGGGTTTTTTATGAAGACTTCATTATATGGGCATAATTAAATCATTGATTAAATTAAATCATTGACTCATTGGCCATGCCTCTCCACCCCCCCACCAGCCCCCATCTTGAAGCCCCCAGCCACCAAGCATTTCATTAGCATACAAAAGATGCTCTTATCACTCTGGGTTTTTCAAGGGCTTTAGGTGCTGTATGTCAGAAAATAGGTACAAAGACCAAATATATATTTCATAATATCACAAGTAACCTTTCCCATAAGAATTAAATAAAACTCAAGGATGAACCAACCCCTTGTTCATCTAGGACAAGGCCATACACACCCTCCAAATTTTTATTTTTATTTTTTCTCATAAATGATTAGCTGAAATATTTGCCTCCATTGACTAAACTGAAGGCAATGCCCACTAACCTGATGTGACCAAACGTTAGTCAGGGTTCTCTCTTTCCCCCAGGAACTTTGGCACATCCTTGAGCACTGAAACATGGAATATCTTCTTAATGGACCCTCCCGAAAATCAACTGACATTAGGGACAAGCCGGCACATCCCTGAGCACTGAAACATGGAATATCTTCTTAATGGACCCTCCCGAAAATCAACTGACATCAGGGACAAGCATTCCCTGATCAACTGTTGAATCAAGCCACCCACTCAGCTCATGTCCTCACATGGCACATCCTTGAGCACTGAAACATGGAATATCTTCTTAATGGACCCTCCCGAAAATCAACTGACATTAGGGACAAGCATTCCCTGATCAACTGTTGAATCAAGCCACCCACTCAGCTCATGTCCTCACACCCAGTTTTTCTAGCATTATTTACTCCTTCTTATAAAGGAAAAGCCCTTTTCTGCCAGACCTTTGGGGTGCTTGCAGATCTCATGGTCAGAGCATTCTCCCTATCCCAGTAGATCTCTCTCCCTATTCAATAGTCCTTTTCCCCTTATTGCAATAGTCTTTTTAAATAAATTCTTTCCTTACCTAAGTCTTGGCTTTTTATTTTTAGTAGACTTTATTTTTCTAGAGCAGTCTTAGGTTCACAGAAAAATTGAACAGAAGGTACAAAGATTTCCCATATACTCTCTGCCCCTACGTGTACATAGCCTCCTCCATTATCAATGTCCCCCATTATTTGTTACAACTGATGGAACTACATTGAGTTTACATTAGGGTTCACCCTTGATGATGTACGTTCTGTGGGTTTTGACAAATGTACAATGACCTGTGTTTACCATTACACTATCACACAGAGTAGTGGTGTTGCCTTGAAAGTCCTCTGTGTTCTGCCTATTTATACTTCCCTTCTCCTGAGTCTTTGGCAACCACTGATCCTTTAACTGTCTCTATAGTTTTGCCTTTTCTAGAATGCCCTATAGTTACAGTCATACAGTATATAGCCCTTTCAGATTGGCTTGTTTTACTTAACATGAATTTAAGTTTCCTCCATGTCTTTTCATGGCTTGAAAGCTCATTTCTCTTTAGTGCTCAGTAATATTCTATCGCCTGGATATACCACAGATTATTTATCCACTCACCTCTGAAGAGGAGAAAAGGGGCCGGCCCGGTGGCGCACTGCTATAGTGCGCCGCTTGGGAAGCGCGGCGG
>NW_007730661.1:149897-165352 GCF_000696425.1 Galeopterus variegatus
TGGGGTGAGATGGTAGCTCAGTGTGTTTTGATTTGCATTTCCCGGATGCCGAGTGATGTTGAGCATTTTTTCATACGTCTGTTGGCCATTCGTATATCTTCCTTTGAGAAATGCCTATTTAGCTCTTTTACCCATTTTATAACAGGGTTGCTTGTTTTTTTGTTGTAAAGTTGTTTGAGTTCCTTACATATTCTGGATATTAATCCTTTATCAGATGTATATTTTGCAAATATTTTCTCCCACTCTGTTGGTTGTCTTTTAACTCTGTTAATTGTTTCTTTTGCTGTGCAGAAGCTTTTTAGTTTGATATAATCCCATTTGTTTATTTTTCCTTTATTTGTTTATTTTCCGAAAATGTGGTTGCCTGTGCTTTTGGGGTCATATTCGTGAAGTCTGTGCCCAGTCCTACTTCCTGAAGTGTTTCTCCTATGTTTTCTTTGAGCAGTTTTATTGTTTCAGGGTACATATTTAATTCTTTAATCCACCATCTATATGGTGAGAGGTGTGGGTCTAGTTTCATTCTCCTGCATATTGATATCCAGTTATCCCAGCACCATTTGCTGAAGAGGCAGTCTCTTCCCCAGTGTATAGGCTTGATGCCTTTGTCAAAGATCAGATGGCTGTAGGTGTGTGGGTTGATTTCTGGATTCTCTATTCTATTCCATTGATCAGTGTGTCTGTTTTTATGCCAGTACTCTGCTGTTTTGATTATTATAGCTTTGTAGTATAGCTTAATGATACATCATACCAAAACCTATGGAATACTGCAAAAGTAGTACTAAGGGGGAAATTTATCACATTAAATGCTTACTTCAGAAGAATGGAAAGATGGCAAGTGAACAACCTAATACTTCACCTTAAAGAACTAGAAAAACAAGAGCAATCCAAACCCAATGTTAGCAGATGGAAAGAAATCATTAAGATCAGAGAAGAACTTAATGAAATTGAAACCCCAAAAACAATACAAAAGATCAATGAATCAAAAAGTTGGTTTTTTGAAAAGATAAATAAAATTGACAAACCATTAGCATGGCTAACTAAAAAAAGAAGAGAGAAGATCCAAATAACAAAATTAGAAATTTAAAAGGTGATATTACAACTGATACATCTGAAATACAAGAAATCATTTGAGATTACTATAAACAGGTATATGCCAACAAATTTGAAAATCTGGAGGAAATGGATAAATTTCTGGACACACAATCTACCAAAACTGAGCCAAGAAGATGTAGAAAATCTGAACAGACCAATAACAATAAAAGAGATTGAAGCTGTTATCAGAAGGCTCCCAACAAAGAAAAGCCCAGGACCAGATGGATTCACAGCAGAATTTTACCAAACATTCAAAGAGGAATTGACACCAATTCTCTACAAACTATTCCAAAATATTGAAACAGAGGCAATTCTCCAAAACTCATTATTTTAGCTTTTAAAAATTTATCAATATACAATATAGTTGATTTTAGTGGCCTTTTACCAATTCCTCTCTTTCTCCCCTCCCTCTCCCCACCTGACCCCCATCAATATCATATCTGTTCACTTATTTTAACAAGTTTGAGGAATTATTGTGATTGTTGTGTCTTTTTTCCCCTCATTTATTTGTTTGTATATTTATTTATATTAGCTCCCACATAAAAGTGAGAACACACAGTATTTCTCTTTCTGTGCCTGGCTTATTTCACTTAACATAATTTTTTCTAAGTCCGTCTATATTGCTACAAATGGAAGTATTTCCTTCTTTTTTATAGCAGAGTAGTATTCCATTGTGTAGATATACCACATTTTCCTTATCCACTCATTTGATGATGAGCACTTAGGCTAGTTCCAATTCTTGGCTATTGTAAATAGCACTGCAATAAACATGGGAATACAGGCATCCCTTCGACATGATGATTTCCATCCCTTTGGAACCTTAATCATTTCAGGACATGATGATTTCCATCCCTTTGGAACCTTAATCATTTCAGGAACCTCCATACCATTTTCCATAAGGGCTGCACCATTTTTCAGTCCCACCAACAGTGGTGGAGGTTTCCCTTTTCTCCACATTCTCACTAGCATTTATTATTCTCAGTCTTTTGGATATTAGCTAGCCTAACTGGAGTGAGATGATATCTCAAAGTGGTTTTGCTTTGCATTTCCAGGATGCCGAGTGATGTTGAGCATTTTTTCATGTGTCTATTGCCCATTCATATATCACCTTTTGAGAAATGCCTATTCAGCTCCTTTGTCCATTTTTTAATTGGGTTACTTATTTTTTTGCTGCTAAGTTTTTGGGTTCCTTGTATGTTCTGGATATTAATCCTTTGTCAGATGCATATTTTGCAAATATTTTCTCCCACTCTGTTGGTTGTCTATTCACTCTGTTAATTATTTCTTTTGCTGTGCAGAAGCTTTTTAGTTTGATATAGTCCCATTTGTTTATTTTTCCTTTGGTTACCTGTGATTTTGGGGTCATATTCATAACGTCTATGCCCAATCCTACTTCCTGAAGTGTTTTCCCTATGTTTTCTTTTAGGAGTTTTATTGTTTCAGGACATATATTTAATTCTTTGATCCATTTGAATTTATTTTGGTTTATGGTGAAAGATACAGGTCTAGTTTCATTCTTCTGCATATGAATGTCTAATTTTCTCAACCATTTATTGAAGAGGTGGTATGTGGTTCCCCAACGTGTGTTCTTGGTGCCTTTGTCAAAGATCAGATGGCTGTAGGTGTATGGGTTGATTTATGGGTTCTCTATTCTGTTCCATTGGTTTATGTGTCATTTTTATGTCAATACCATGCTGTTTAGGTTACTATAGCTTCATAGTATAGTTTAAAACCAGGTAGTGTTATGCCTCTGGCTTTTTTTTAACTCAGGATTGCTTTGGCTGTTCACGGTCTTTTGTTATTCCATATGAATGTTACAATTGTTTTTTACATTTCTGTGAAGAATGTCATTGGTATTTTGATGGGGATTGTGTTGAATCTGTAGATAACTTTGGGTAGTATGGACATTTTCACAATGTTAATACTTCCAATCTAAGAGCATTGGATATCTTTCCATCTTCTTGTGTCCTCCTTAATTTCTCTCAACTGTGATTTATAGTTCTTATAGAGATTTTCCACATCCTTGGTTAACCTTATTCCTAGGTATTTTATTTTTTAGTGACTATTGTAAATGTACTAGCTTTCTTGATTTCTTTTTCTGCTAGGTTATTGATGGAATATAAAAATGCTACTATTTTTGCATGTTGATTTTGCATCACTTTGCTGAAATCAACTCTGAGTTTTTTTTTTTGTAGAGTTTTTAGGCTGTTCTATATATAGGATCATATCATCTGCATACAGGGACAGTTTGACATCTTTTCTGACCTCGATGCCCTCTATTTCCTTCTCTTCCCTGATTGCTCTGGCTCACACTTCCAACACTATGTTGAATAGGAGTGGCAAGAGTAGGCATCTATTTTTATTTTTAACTTATGCTGTACTCTTTATGTGGGAGAGTTTTCAGTTCAAAGTATTTCTCTGAAAAAGGTAGTGGTTTGGAGCTCTGTCTTAAATAGTATTTTAACAAAGAGCTATAGATCTTATACATGATAGGACAAAGAAGATAAAAGTTTTAGGCTTCCAAAGGTGAGAAACTGTAGGAAGGTAAATAAGGAGAAAGTAAAGTCTGCTTCTAGATTCTCTGGGCCCTGCTGGCACTAGTCTCTGAGCTCTTATCAGCTCAAAGCCATCTCCAGTAAAGACAGGATTTACATCTCTGTTTCTAGTAAGTAAAAGAGGCAGGGAAGGTAGAAGGGTTTTCTGTCCTGTGAATCACCATTCTGCCATCAGGCCATCATAAAAACAGATAGTGAAAAGGACAGAGAGGATTCCAGTGTGCTAGCCTTCTTTGGCTCAACAATCCTCAGTATTTTAGAGAGGAATATTTTGGTGTCCTTCATCTTCTGAAGGACATCTTGGTTACTACCAAGTTTGGGCAATTATGAATAAAGCTGCTATAAACATCCATGTGAAGGTTTTTGTATGTATGTAAGTACACACCATACGTGGATACATACCAAGGAGCATGATTGCTACATTGTGTGTTAAAAGTGTTTAATTTTGTAAGAAATCACCAAACTGTCTTCCAATGTGGCTGTGCCATTTTGCATTCTCACCAGCAATAAGTTGTTCCACATTCTTGTCAGCACTTGGTGTTGTCAGTGTTCTGGATTTGGGCCATTCTAATAGGTGTGTAGTGGCATCTCATTGTTGTTTTAATTTATGTTTCTCCAATGACATATAATGTGGGGCATATTTTTATATGATCATTTGCTATCTATATATCTTCTTCAATGAGGCATTCATTGAGGTCTTTGGACCATTTTTTAATTGGGTTGTTTGTTTTCTTTGTTGAGTTTTAAGAGTTCTTTGTGTATTTTGGACAACAATCCTTTATCAGATATGTCTTTTGCAAATATTTTCTCCCACTCTATGGCTTTTCTTTCTATTTTCTTGATGGATTTGTTTTTTACTTGGTGGGTATTTTTAGAAAACATTGTGAAAAACTTTAAAATGGCAAAAGAAAAAAAAAGATTGTTCTGATAATACATTTTTCTGGGTTATCAATGTCTTTTATTGTCTCTGAGCTAACTTATACCTCTGAAAGCTTTAGAAAACTAATAATCATTGATTCTTCTGCTTAGAAATACAAATAAACTGTGTCCATAATGTAGCTGATTATTTCCCTGGGGATAAATAGACCTGTTTGCCTCTGTTTGTAAAATTTAATTTAGCATTTTTTTATTGCCTAGATATGTGTGGTTTTTTGAATTATCCTTTAAACTGATTGTAACATCTTACTGGCTCCCTCATTAATCAATGCATTAAATAAAATCTTTAACACATGTTCATTTTGCATTCATTTGTATGAATCATCATTTTACCTTTTTAAAAAATATATTCTTTAACATATAGAAAAGTTGATATAACTTGGTCTACACAGGTAGTGGAGACTTGTCTGACACACAGGGACTCTTGGACCACAAAATGCATGTTTTTACTTGCTATATTGTACTTGGAAGCAAAAAGATAAAATGGAGAAGCAAAAGCATGTTGCCTATAAAAACCAATGTACTAGTGGTTAAAGCCATTGTTTCCTATATGGAACTCAAATTGAAAAGAAGAACAGATAAATAAGTTCATTTACAAAGAGTTTGAAAACCTACTTTTCACCTAGAAGAGGTTTTTCCAAAAAGCCTCTACTAGCATTTGGGAATCAGAGCAATTAGCAGAGAAATCAGGCTGCTCTGCTGGGTGTAAGGACATTTCTCAAACAAAGCTTACTCTGAATATGGAATTCTTAATTAACATTCTGAGAGGTTGGTCACATGGGGCTGTGTGCCCAGGGTACTCTAGCAGTTGCTTTGTTTGAGTGGGGTCCCCTAGTGTTAACAGTTGGATATCTGCAGATTAAGTGCAGACAGTACTTGGACAGACAATTGAAAAAGTAATTTTTTGATGCTTTCCCCAGCTGCTGCTGACAGATTAGCTGGGATTTTATCCAGGTTCCTTCACTGTAGCTGATAGAACTTTATGAGTGGAACACAAGAGTGTGTACATTATTGTTGATTTAGCTGGGAAAAGGATTTGGAAACACTCCTGCACTTCTTTTATGGGTTGTGAGTCAACTAGTCTTGGTTTTGCTTCCTGGACATTGTTCCTATTGGGAGGAAACATATTATTAGAAATAAACAATCAATGAAAAGAAAACTAGATGGAGTTGTTATTCTGGTTGTCTCTCTGGCATCCATTCTGCCTCATCCTATTTTTTGTGTCCACCGTGATTCATGTCTCCTGCACTGGGATGGGAATAGGCAAAGCCCCTTAGGGTTATATGATTTCCAAAGGATGGGGATTCCTGACCTGGGCAGAATCCAGTGTGTAGACGACTTTGCCTTTGGTCACAGTAATTGTTCAGGGGTGGTCTAATCAGAGTGAAGCTTAGGATTTTTGTTCAATTGTTGTGGAAAACTCCATAACCTTGCACCCTGGGTGTGTTTGAGAAAGAATTGCAGCCTACTTTCTGCAAGCAGTGCTCTTATGTCCATGAGAAAAACTGTCTTGAAGAGCACGTGGATACAAAGTGGAGTGCCTAAGGAATCAGACAAATGAAAATAAAGCCTTAATGAAGTTGCACTTGAAGCCCATTCAACCTCTGAACTTTTCAGTGACCTGAACCTGTAAATTCCCCTTACAATGTGAATTAATTTGATGTGGGTTTTCTGTCACCTGCGATGGAAGTAGAATTCTTACCACCAAACATTGGATCTTTCTGTGGTCCCAACTGCTTCGTGCTCTTCACGTGGTGCTTTCGTAAGTGTGCAGAGGGAATTTTAGAACATAATACTGGCTTGAATCTCATCCTTAGTGGAGGAGCTGGGGTTATGTTCACTAGTTCCCTCTGCAGCTCTTAGAATCTGTTCAGTCTTGGAAACGCTTTACCTTTCCCAGCCCAGCAGTGACAGGTGCAATTCTTGATCGGCTTTCTGTGGCCTTCCAGGAAGTGAAACTGGAGAGAATGGGATTGGCCCCAATCTGGGAAAGCTGCAGATCTCTAGACAGATAGTGTTTCATGGAACTTTCTCTGGGAACACACTTCTACAGATTGGTGGAGGACTATAGTTTTATTTGTGTATCTTTATGACTAAGGAGTCTTAAAGCTCGTCTCCCCTACCAGCACTGTCAGCTCCCTAAAAGATCAGGGACCATCTTTGTTTTACTCACTACTGCATCACCAGTGCATGACAGGGTGGCTGGCCCCCAGGAAGTGTTCAAAAATTATCTATCAAATTAGAAGGACAAGCGAATGAGTAGGATTCAAATGGTACAGAGACTCGTCTCCCCTACCAGCACTGTCAGCTCCCTAAAAGATCAGGGACCATCTTTGTTTTACTCACTACTGCATCACCAGTGCATGGCATGGTGGCTGGCCCCCAGGAAGTATTCAAAAATTATCTATCAAATTAGAAGGACAAGCGAATGAGTAGGATTCAAATGGTACAGAGGGTTTTGTAGGTTTCCCTTTATACTCCACCAGTAGTAAGGGGTCTTCATTTCAGAACCCATGATTATCATGATAGGTTCTAGGGTTTTTATAAATTAAGCTTACTGGAAATTTTACCTCTTTACTCATTACTTCTTAACCCTTTCTTTCCTTTAAGTTCAAGAGGAACCCATCATCTGAATTTCTCTAAGATGAAAGTTGTTTCATTTGTAAGTATTGAACAAGTGTTGGGTTAATGAAATCCCTGTATGTCATGGGTAAATAAATAAATAAATAATATACAAATACCTGAAGAACTATGTCACATTGATTTTTTTTTTTAAATCATCTGCAGAGTCAAGGTCCATGTTTTTAAGCAGTCTGTATACTTTTGGTGTTACTGGTATAGTTGCAAAAAACGAAACATAGTAAAGGATAGAAGAAAGTAAACACCACTGTTAGTCTTTTTGTTTTTTTTTTTGCTACAAGATATTAGTTGAAATATTAACTTTTTCCATAGCTAAAGGGACAGAAACCATGAATCCAGTTCTGCTAACTTCCAAGGAGACTAGATAAGAACCATTCAATTACAGGCTGCTTATTTATCTAATTCTCCTGGCAGGATTTACTTCTGGTAAAACAAATCACCTGTTGAAGGGGGAAAAAAAAGCCATTTAAGTGATTAAAATCTACTTTAGCTAATTTCCTCTTTAACCTATTTGTAAGCCAGCAAGAGCTGATAATTGTAATGAATAGTTCTTATGGGAAGCTTTAATTGACATTTGGATCTCATTAGACTTTGAAAAACTTCTGCAATCTTATTCATTTTGACCTCTTTGCTGGGAATACAGTCTTTAAGGAAGACTTCAGTGCATGGAATTTAATCTTTGTGAACCAGGACAATTCTTAATTTTTTTTAACCTTGGTTTTTTCAGTTGTAAAATGATTGTCATCATGATTAAATAAGCTAATATAAAGTGCTAAATTTACAGGTATGAAGTGCCTAATAGTGTCCAGCACGTGATGAACATACAATAACAGATAGGGCTCATTATTATTATTTTTTTTTGTGACCGGTAAGGGGCTCGCAACCCTTGGCTTGGTGTTGCCCGCACCGCTCTCAGCCAGTGAGCGCACCGGCCATCCCTATATAGGATCTGAACCCGCGGCGGGAGTGCCGCTGCGCTCCCAGCGCTGCACTCTCCCAAGTGTGCCAGGGGGTTGGTAGGGCTCATTATTATTAAGAGGCTCTGAAATGGAAAAGATGACTGGATAAAAAGGGGGTAGTAGAAAAGCAAAGATCAATTTCCTCTTTTTAATTAACTTATCAACTTCTGGAATATTTAGCATACAATTAATATACCTGTTCTATTATAAAAAAAAACAAAACAAAACTAGAAACAGGTATCTTTTCAAGTTCTGGTACCAAAGTACTTCTGTGTTATATGTGTGATGTATTTGGAATTCTTCTTTATAAAGGACATCTTAAGAGGGCAAAGTGTATAATTCTTTTTAAAAACTTTTTTATTTTTTAATTTATCAGTATACAATGTACTTAATTTTCATGTCCCTTTACTAATTCCTCCTTTTCCCCTCTCCCTCTCCCCGACTCCTTATACTTTTTGAATAGGACACTTAGTCAAAGTGAAGAATTAAATTCAGTTAATATGAATGTCAGCTCAACTCTTCCTCTTAGGGTTTTTTTTTTTTTTAAAAGATGACCGGTGAGGGGATCTTAACCCTTGACTTGGTGTTGTCAGCACCACGCTCAGCCAGTGAGCGAACCGGCCATCCCTATATGGGATCCGAACCCAGGGCCTTGGTGTTATCAGCACCACACTTTCCCAAGTGAGCCACCGGGCCGGCCCCATCTCTTAGGGTTTTTAAGTATGTATCATTTAAAGGTGAAGAAAGTATAAAACAGAAGAAGTGACTACAAGGCCTGGTGAATGCAGATGGTATAAAATAACATCTCTTAGGGTTTTTAAGTATGTATCATTTAAAGGTAAAGAAAGTATAAAACAGAAGAAGTGACTACAAGGCCTGGTGAATGCAGATGGTATAAAATAACATATGAGGGAAAATGAGAAAGGAGACAAAGATTAGTAGCTTCTTGATAACCGACTGTGTATGGGGTGAAATCTCATGTATCATTGCTAGTTTGTAGGCATGTCATCAACCTCAATGCTTACTGTTTTTTGAGGCTGGAGAGTATGAATAATATTCTCGGACAAATAAGCCAACTTTTTATTTTCTGTAAGAGGAGATATGGGGGTTTGCAAAAAACTGATTTAGGAATGCACTAGAAATTTTAAGTGTGTGTCTAGGTGAGGGGAACAGTTCAGTTTACCATCTCAAGATATTTTTTTCTGGCTAACCTAAAAATTAGTTTGCATTCTGAACACACCAATTGTTTATGCCATTAAGAAGATTATTTAAGGCCAATTTAGATAGATTGAAAAGCATGCAAATAATTCATACTGTAAACAGTCTATATGCAAAGAGAAGTAATAGAGTGCCCATTTTCAATACTTTGCTTTGAGTTTAGATTTAATCTCTTGTTTATAGTGTAAGGCAAAAGAATTTTTCCCCAGCCTAGAAGTGGTTTAGCTTAGAGATAAAAATAGATTAAAAAAAAAAAAAAACTTTTGTCACTGAAAGAACATCTCGGCTGTCGTTTAGAAAATGTTTCTTAATTTCCTAACAATGTCCTGATTAGACACAACAGAAGCCTGTTTATAAAATGGGGAAATATCTGATCAGAAATAAACTCGGATCAGTCAAGGGAACAGTTGTTGCCTCAGAAATTGGCCCTTTTGTATTTCCCCTGCTTTATAATTTCTCTCTATTTGACAAACATGCACTATTAGCAATCGTTTCTGTCTTGATAACTAATCTTGCATTCATCAACTTTTCTTTCCCCAGCTCGCTGAGGACCAGTTTCTAAAATGATCCCTGGAACACTGACTTGAATAGTCTGAATGAGGAGGGATGGAACGAGAACAGGAGAAAGCACAAAGCCTTTTGTGGTTCGTTGTTCAACTAGAATTAAAATAGGCTTAAAGAAGCCTCTGAGAAGCCATTTACACTCATGATCTGAATTCCTGGGTCTCCAATCTACTCAGATAGATGCATTTACATTTGGGGAAGAATCCCTTCACACCATGTTCCTTCTAGGAAAGAAAGTCATTTAGCTCTTGCTGAATCTATATTGTCAAGGAGTTTGTGAAGTGGAGGTTATTTGGGCTCTTTGTGCTTGTGTTAAGTGTGTTCTATTGGAAGGTATTATGAGGGCTGAGGAGAGAAAAGTGAGAGCAAGAGGGATTAGCTGGTGTCTGCAGTTTTCATAAGCAGCTGGGGCTATGAGCAGAAACTCTTGAAATTGCACGTCTCAAAGCAGCATCTGGCATAGCGGGAACAACAGAGCCCCGGGGACCACAGAAGAGGCAAAGTAGGAGAGCTTGTCAGATTTCTTGCAGTTTTAACTCAAGACCTTAAGAACAATATTAGCAACAAAGAGTAATGATTTGCTCTAGCATCTCGACAAACACTGTCAATAGGACTTTAGCCTGAGTGAAAAGCACGTAGACTATAACTGAAGATGCAGGAGTTGGAGATGCTCATAAATTAGCTTGAAAGCAGTGGTTCTAAAAGTGCGGTCCCCAGACCTTCAACATCAGCGTTACTTGAGAACTTGTTAGAAATGCAAATTTTTGGTCTCCACCCTAGAACTACTGAATTAGAAACGCTGGGGGTAAGGCCTAGAAATATGTGTTTTAACAAGCCCTCCAGGTGATTGTGATGCATGCAAAAATTTGAGAATCACGTTTTTGAGGGCATTGGGACCAGTTTTTCTTACTGAGCTACCTTCATGAGCTCTCTTCACCTTCCTGTTCCCACAACTGATTGTTCTTTGTCTGAATGGATGAGTATGTGGACAGCAGATTCAGAAAGTGATGGAAGAACTGGAAAGGCTTTGCCATTACCGTTCACTCATTATTCTAATAAACCTGAAGTGACCCCTTCCTTGGGTGCTCCTTTTTTCTTCTCAAGTCTTGGCTACCTCAGTCCTCCGACTCTTGGAAGTTGTCATCACTTGTTACATCACAGTGGAACTGCATTGGCCCAAATGGTAGCCACTAGGCTCATAAAGCTATTTAAGTAAAAATTAAATAAAATTAAAACTTTAGTTCTTCAGCCACACTAGCCATGCTTCAACTGCTCAATAGTCATGTGTGGCTAGTGGCTACTGTACTGGACAGTGCAGATATAAAACACTTCTATCATTGCAGAAAGTTCTGTCAGACAGAACTTCTGTAGAATTCCTCTCATCTCTCTGACACTAACCTTATGAACCTACCCTCTCATATAGTGTTTACCAATGTCTATGGTTGTAAGTGCTCCCACCATGACCAATTTCAAGCTTCTGACATGATGTCACTGAGCATGGAGTTGGGAAGAGATGCACACAATCAACTCTTGAGAGTCAGTATGAACTGGTTCCAGGTCACCATTTGTTTTATGGGAGTAATTCTTCCTTGATGATGTAAAGCACTGATTTTGTTCTTTATTTTCTAATTTCGTTATACAGTGAGACTGGTTTTCTAAAAACAATATTAACAGCATGCTAAAAGTGGACATAATTCAACTACCTGAAATGTATTTGGGTTATAAGGTAGGAATATACAATACACAGCTTAACTTAGAAGGTCTTTTCCATGTCAATGAGAAAACTGCTCAAGGTAATTTGGGGCTAGTGTCTTTCAGTGCCTATATATGTGCAACTAAACCATACAAGATGTTAAAATGTGTACACTTTAGTCTAAATTCTACATTGAGCCAACAGTGGTACTCCAGTGATTATTTCTATTAGTGGAGGTGTTTATAGTCTTTATCTGGTTGTGGAGGGTAAGCTGGCAGAAGTGACTTGGTCACCAATTGAAAATGGAGGAGTTGGCTTTTATCATTGAGGTCATGAATAACTTGCAAATATGCTGTCAAATGTGAGCAATGTGCTTAAATTTAAAAATATTTGCCTTATTAAAAGTGTTTTGAAATCCTTTTTGAAAGATGGAAAATTTTCTTTTAATTGCAAGCTAAACAAAACTCCATTGATATGCAGCCAGGGCTAGTTTTTTAGAATCAAAATCAGATTCGGCAGACTTTTTTTGTGTGGTTATGGTGGGGTTTTATGGCCATGAATAAAGCTCCTGCATCACTAAGCTAACATCTCATCTGTCAGACAGAAATAGGTTTTAGTCCATGGATTTCACACCCAAAATAGTTGGAAATGAGAAAGCTAAATTATTTCTATCATTTCCTTTCTTGAAAAGGAAAATCCCTAACTCTGAATGCCCGTTACTAAAATTGTTTCTTAATTGTGACAATCATAATTGGATGAGAGTTATCAGTTAAATGGATGACCTAGTTGAGCCCATTTATTTTTGAAAAAAGATTATACACATTTGTGTCACATTGGGTCGTTTTTAGGCCCTTGGGTTTCTGCCATTCCAATGCTGGTCCAGCTAAATCTGGGAGTCTTCGAATGACAGCTGCTAAAAATTCAATCAATAAATGTTGTCCAAATGTCAGAGAGAGTAGTGCAAAGTGAGGACAAGTTGAGACAGTCTGCAAAGTTTGATTCTAGGTAGTCAGAGTTTAAATTTGGCTTAGAAAAGAACTAAGTCAGCATCTTTAATCTCCAAACATTACATACCATGTAGTCAGAAGACTTAGTAAAGGTCAAGCAATCAATATGGTTGGAATCAGCAGAGATAAGTTATAGGAGGTGGTTATATTTCTTGAAATGGTTTTTTACATTCTAACAAAAAGGTACATAGCCTGTGAGGTGGAGCAGAAGAACTCAGACTGCAGTGAAATAAGCTGATCATTGGGCAAAGGGCTATGTTAAAAGATTTGGCAGAGGGCCGACCCCGTGGCGCACTTGGGAGAGTGCGGCACTGGGAGTGCAGTGGCGCTCCTGCTGCGGTTCGGATCCTATATAGGGATGGCCAGTGTGCTCAGCCTGAGCGCGGTGCAGGTGACACCAAGCCAAGGGTTGCAATCCCCTTACCCGTCACAAAAAGGACAAAAAAAAAAAAAAAAAAACCGTGGTTCGGATCCTATATAGGGATGGCCAGTGTGCTCAGCCTGAGCGCGGTGCAGGTGACACCAAGCCAAGGGTTGCAATCCCCTTACCGGTCACAAAAAGGACAAAAAAAAAAAAAAGATTTGGCAGACATGGGAAGAAATGTGGGATCTCAAACATTTATCTTTGTTTGGGATTCAATATTTTGAATGTGCAGCTATCCTTTGGGGGAAAGTTGGGATGTCTGTTATATCATCAATCCAGGAAGATGGAAATACCGGGAGAAGTGTATTATGGTTCATTGTGTTGTTGCTTCTAGTCTTGACTCAGACTAGAAAAAAAGGACTAAAATAAGTTTTTGCCCTTGCTCTTTTCAAAATCACTTAGAATATAGTAAAGAAAAGATAATTACTGAAAATATTAGATTCTTCCATTAAATTACATTTATAGATTTATAAACTGAAGGAAGAGTGATCTTATTTTCTATTTATATATTATTTCTAGAGGGGTGGCAGAACAGTTGTGGAATGAAAAAAGATGAAAAATAGTCTGAGAACAAAGGAAATAATGACATGGTTAAAACCTTGTCATTTAAGAGCTATACAGTTATGATATGAATATATAAGTAAGAGAATTCAGCATGGTTAGTCACAAGCCAGAAAAGAATTCTTTAGTTCCTTCTTACAATTAAAAAAATTTCCAAATAGTATGTGTGTTTTAATTTTCTCTTAGAACAACTCCTGTTGCAAGGGATCAAGAAATTAACCTGTGCTAACCTAATTTTGGAAAATCTTATTTCATTGCACATTACTAAAACTTTCCTTTAAAAATGTAGATGAGTATATATTTCTTGACCAAAGATTGTGGTATAGTAGGAGAAAATGTTAGGAAAACTTTCCTACTTTTTCTTAGACTTAAACAAACTTATTTTTGAATGAAGTTTGGATGAGGTAGCAATGAGAAACTGGCAATAGATGGCATTTCATGTCATCTCCAGTTAGCTGGGGTGCTCCAGGTCTCACAGCAACAAAAGTTGTCCTGAAGGTTTAAGAATTTACTCTTTCTTAAATCTTACCGGGACAAACTAGAGACACTGACTCTTTCTTAAATCTTACCAGGACAAACTAGAGACACTGTTTGTAGATCATCCATTGAGAAGACTATATTTGAACTGTGGGAAAGTGGAGAGTTACCTAGCAGATTTTATTGATTTTCTGGACCTGAGGTAGATTCCAATTATGGCCCCAATTCTTCACCCATCCCTGTATCCACATTCTTTGCCCTGTGACTGCATTCCTTTCAATGAGAAGACAGAGTCTATTTTCCTTGGATCTGAGCTTGTCTTGTGAATTGCTTTGGCCAGTAGAATGCAGAAAAATGACAGCATGCCATTTCCCAGCCTTTGAATAAGAATAAGAAGGCATTGTGTGTTTCCATTTGTTCTCTTGCTGAGAACATTGCCATGAGGACGATACTAGCCTAGCTTGCTGTGTGATGAGAGACAGTTTCACTAGTCTCAGACATGTGAGAGAGCCCAGGCAATATCAGCAGAGCTGCATACTTGACAACTGCAGACACATGAGCAGTAAATGCTTAATGCTGTATGCTGTTGATGTTTTGTGGTTAATTGTTAATGCATTATTGTGGCAATAGATAACTGATACAGGGGACTAGTTTCCAGATGGACTGAAGATATAGATTTCTGATGAGTTCTTCGTGGAACTCTTCTGCTTTATTAAAATAAACAAGAAGTCCTGGAAGTGACAGGCTTGCTTAGCCCAAGCACCTCCCAGGAGGCATTTATCTACTGAGTTGATTTGATCTGGGGGCAAAGGTTTCAGCCCTCTGCCTGGTAGTAGCAGATATACTTGTGAGTCTCCCACTCTGACAGATAGACAAGCGTCTAGAAGTTAACAAGTTAGTTCTCACACAGGACCTTCTTGGGTCTCAAAATTCCAGCAAAATGCTCAATCCCCTTGGAACTTAGAAGTGGCTTAATAATGGCCAGTGACATATCTGTATTTGCCATCAGGCAGAATGAGTATATACATATACACACACATTATTATATCTATATACAAATAAATATAAATATGCATGTGCATATATATGCATATATGAGCAAATAAATATATTTTTGAAATTTAAACTCATACGCTTTTTCTATTTTGCCAGGCTTATATCTGGTGTATAGGGAATGAATCAATGTGCCATCCTTTTAAGACCCATTTCGTTGTCTTCTGGTTTTATTTTACTTCCATTTCTTCTCCTTAGCAGAGAAAACAATGGAATTTGTGGAAGCCCCAGGAGTTTCTGAATCTCAGAGGGGCAGGCTTTTTACCTGTGAAGAGG
>NW_007730661.1:166652-168029 GCF_000696425.1 Galeopterus variegatus
AGTACAGAGTTATATTTCAATACATGTATACAATGCGTGACAATCTAATCAGGGTAATTATTCTATTCATCATTGCATAACTTGATCATTACTTTGTGATGTTCTGATTTGATCTCCTCTCCTCTAGGTATTTGATAACATGCAGTCAATCACTGTTAATTATAGATTCATGTGTTGACTGGACACCAATAGAACTTAGTTTTTCTATCTACCTGTAATTTTGTGTCTATTAACCACATCTCACCTCCCCTCTCCCCTTTCCAGCCTCTAGTAACCACAGTTCTCTCTCCTTTAAACAGTTCAACTTATTATTAATTTGTTTTATTTTTTTTGTTGTTTGTTTGTTTGTTATATGAGTGAGAACATGAAGTATTTCTTTTTCTGTGTTTGACTTATTTCACTTAACATAATTTTATCTAAATTCATCCATGCTGCTGAGAATAGCAGAATTTTGTTCTTTTTTTATGGCTGAGTAGTATGCCACTGTGAATATGCACCACATTTTCTTGATCCAGTCATCTGTAAATGGACATTTAGATTGATTCCAACTCTTGTCTATTGTAAATAAAGCTGCAATAAACATGCAGGTTCAGGTATCCCTTTGACCTAATGATTTCCAAGCCTTTGGATCTATACCCAGCAGTGGGCTTGCTGGATCAGATGATAGTTTTTCTATCTGCAGTTGCTTGAGAAAACTCCTTACTGTTTTTCCAAGTGGCTGTACTAATTTACAATCCCACCAACAATGTATAAGTGTTACTCTTTTTTCACATCCTCATCGGCATTTGTTATTTTGTTTCTTTTTGATAATAACCAGTCTAACTGGAGTGAGATGATGTCTCAATGTGGTTTTGATTTGCATTTCCTTGATGACTACTGATTTTGAGCATTTTTTCATATACCTGTTGGCCATTTGTATGTTTTCTTTTGATAAATGTCTATTCAGCTCCCTTGCCCATTTTTAAATTTGGTTATTTGTTTTTTTATTACTGAGTTGNGCAGCCAAAAGGATGCAATAAGTAGATGCAGCCAGCAGAGGGCGGGAGTGCCACGGCCACAAACCTCACTCACTTCGCAGTTGCTCGGACCAGCTGTGCACTGTTCTCCAAGCCAACTGGTTCAGAAGACGCAGCGTTTCTTTTTGTAAGCTTTTGGCTTTCATTAAATCCCTTCTTCCGACAGAATGGGCAACAGTCAGTCCACCTGGAATTGTTTTTTGTTTGTTTTGTTTTTTGCTTGAAATAATTTGTGTACTTATTTAAAAAATTATTTTGAATCAAAACTTGATTCAAAAACTTGATTGTACGTATTTATGGAGTACAGAGTTATATTTCAATACATGTATACAATGCGTGACAATCTAATCAGGGTAATTAT
>NW_007730661.1:169255-170262 GCF_000696425.1 Galeopterus variegatus
TTGAGTTCTTTGTATATTTTGGATATTAGGCCATTGTCAGATGCATAGTTTGTAAATATTTTCTCCTATTTTGCAGGTTGTCTCTTTGTTCTGTTTATTATTTCCTTTGCTGTGTGGAAGCTTTTAAGTTTGATAAAATTTAATTTGTTTATTTTTGCATTTGTTCCCTGTGCTTTTGGGATATTATTCATGCAATCCTTACCTGGACCTACTTCTTGGAGCATTTCCCCTGTGTTTTCTTCTAGCAGTTTTATAGTTTCAGGTCTTACATTAAAGTCTATACTCCATCTTGAGTTGATTTTGAATGTGGTGAGAGATAGGAGTCTAATTTCATTCTTTTACACATGGATATACAGTTTCCCAGCAGCATTTATTGAAGAGGCTGTCTTTTCCCCAATCTGTGTTTTTGGTGCCTTTGTCGAAGATCAGCTGGCTATAAGTATGTGGATTGATTTCTGCATTCTCTATTCTGTTCCATCAGTCAATGTGTCTGTTTTTATGCTGGTACCATGCTGTTCCAGTTACTAAAGCTTTGTAGTAAAATTTGAAGCCAGGCAGTGTAATGCCTCCTGCCTTATTCTTTTTGCTCAGGATTGCTTTGGCTATTCAAGGTCTCTTGTGGTCCCATATGAATGTTAGGATTGTTTTTTTCATTTCTGTGAAGAATGTCATTGGTATTTTGATAGAGATTGCATTGAATCTGTAGATTGCTTTAGGTAGTATGGAAATTTCCACAACATTAATTCTACCAATCCATTAGCATGGAATGCCCTTCCATTTTTTTGTGCCCTCTTTACTTTTTACATCAGTGATTTGTAGTTTTCATTGTAGAGGTCTTTCACCTGTTTGGTTAAGTTTATTCCTAGGTTTATTTTTTTGGGGGGGGGTAGGTATTGTACATGGGATTGCTTTCTTGATTTCTTTTTCTGCCATTCATTGTTGGTGTATAGAAACACTACTGTTTTTTTGCATATTGATTTTGTATCCTGCAAATTTACTGAAATCAC
>NW_007730661.1:170975-183479 GCF_000696425.1 Galeopterus variegatus
AGAAACACTATTGTTTTTTTGCATATTGATTTTGTATCCTGCAAATTTACTGAAATCATGGATCACTTCTAAGAATTTTTTGGAGGAGTCTCTAGGTATGTCTATGTATATGATCATATTATCTGCAAACACGGACAATTTGACTTCCTCTTTTCCAATTTGGATGCCTTTTATTACTTTCTTTTGCATAATTGCTCTGGCTAGAATTCCAGTACTATGTTATATAGCAGTGGTGAGAGTGGGCATCTTTGTCTTGTTCCTATTCTTAGAGGAAAAGCTTTTAACTGCATTCAGGATGATGTTATCTGTGGGTTAAACACATGTGGCTTTTATTGTGTTGAGATACTTTCCTTCTATGTCTATTTTGTTGAGTGTTTTTTTTTTATCATTAAGCGATGTTGAATTTTATCAAATGCTTTTTCTGCATCTATTGAGATGATCATATGATTTATGTCTCTCATTTTGATCATGTGATGTATCACATTTAATGATTTGCATGTGTTGAACCATCCTTGTGTCCCTGGGATGAATCCCACTTGATCATGATGTAAAATCTTTCTGTTATGCTGTTGGATTCTGTTTACTTGTACGTTGTTGAGAATTTTTGCATCTAAGTTCATCAAGGATACTGACCTGTAGATTTCTTTTTCTGTTGCGTCTTTGTCTGGTTTTGGTATCAGTGTGATGCTGGCCTTATAGAATGAATTTGATAGAATACCTTCTTCTTTGGTTTTTTGTAATAGATTGAGAAGGATTGGTAATAAACCTTTTCAAAAGTTTGTAGAATTTGGCCATCCAGTCCCTGGCTTTTCTTTGTTGGGATACCTTTTACTACTGATTCAATCTTGTTGCTCAATATTGATCTGTTAAGACTTTCTATTTCTATTTGTTTTTGTCTTGGTAGGTTGTATATGTCCAGAAATTTATTCATTTCTTGTAGCTTTTCAAATTTGTTGGTGTATAATGTAGTCTTTTTGTTCACAATATTTTCTAATGACTTTTTGTATTTCTGTGGAATCAGTTGTAATGTCTCCTTTTTCAATTCTGTAACTTTCCCTCTTAGTACTGCATTTGTGGTTTCCCTTAGGTTTTGGTATGATATGTTTCTATTTTCATTTGTTTCAAGAAATTGTTTAATTTTCTTCTTTATTTCATCTTTTACCATTGGTCATTCAGGAGTGTGCTGTTTAATTTCCATGTATTTATATAGTTTCCAGAGTTTCCCTTGTGGTTGATTTCTAGTTTTATTTCATTGGGTCTGAAAAAATACTTGATATGATGTCAATTTTAAAAAATTTAGTTAGACTTGATTTATAGCCTAATATGTGGTCTATCAAGGAGAATGATCCATGTGCTGATGAGAAGAAGGTATATTCTGCAGTTGTTGGATGAGATGTTCTGTAAATGTCTGTCAAGTTCATTTGGTCTAGACTGTAGTTTAAATTCAATGTTTCTCTGATAATTTTTTGTCTAGATGATCTGTCCAACGCTGAAAGAGGGGTGTTGAATACTATTATTTTATTGGGGTCTATCTCTCCCTTTAGATCTAGCAATAATTGCATTATATGTCTGGGTGCTCCAATGTTGGGTGCATATATATTTGATTGTTATATACTCTTATTTAATTGATCTCTTTATTGTTATGTAATGTCCTCCTTTGTCTTTTTCTTTTAATAGTTTTTGGTTTAAAGTCTATTTTATCTGATATCAGTATAGCTACTCCTGATCATTTTTGGTTTCCATTTCCATGGTATATCCTTTTCCATTCCTTCACTATTAGCCTATGTGTGTCTTTACTGGTGAAGTGAGTTTCTTGCAGGCAGCATACAGTTGGGTCTATTTTTTTAATCCTTCACCAAAACTATATCTTTTAGGAGGAGAATTTAATCTGATTATGTTCAAGGTTATTTTTGATAGGTATTGCCTTCCTCCTGCCATTTTCTTAGGTTTTTTTTTTTTTAATGGTCATTTTATGTTTCTTTTGTTCTTTTCTCTCACTTTTACTGTTTGTCCTTGTTGTTTGGTGTTTTTTTGTAGTGATAGGATACAGGTTTTTCTCCTTTTTATTTGTGTTTCTGATGTGCTAGTGGGTTTTACTCTTTCTCATGTATTCATGATAGTAGTTATCACTCTTTTGATTCCAGATACAGGGTTTCTTTGAGGATTTTTTTGTATGGCTGGTCTTGCAGTGGTGAATTCCTGCAAGTTTCTGTATGTCTGGGAAAGACACTATTTCTCCTTCATTTATAAAGGATAGCTTTGCTGGCTATAGTATTCTTGGCTAGCAGTTTTTTTCTTCCAGCACATTGAATATATCATTCCGCCCTCTCCTGTCCTGTATGGTTTCTGTTGGGAAGTCTGATAGAGATTCCCTTATAGGTGACTTGATGCTTTTCTCTTGTGGTTTTCAAAATTCTCTTTGTCTTTGATTTTTGACAATTTAACTATAACATGTCTTGGGAAGGTCCTTTTTGGGTTGAATCTGTCTGGGGATCTTTGAGCTCCTGGATCTGGAGGATTTTATCTTTCCCAGGGCTGCTTCTATGAGGCTATGTGGCTGCACAAACTCTCAGCTACTCTCCACCTGCATTTGGGGCCTGAGAGGACTGGGAGACTCTCTTGTGGCAGAAATTGCTGATGTTTATGGCTGCAGTGGAACCACTGGGATTTTTCCAACTTACCTTCTCTCTGCCTGACTCTGACTCAGTACTTGTGGTGGGGCAGAGGCTAGATGCCTTGCTCTGCTCTCTGTGGAGCTTTTCCCATCTTCTGTGCCTCACGAGGATTTTGTCCTTCCCTGGTGCTCTGCAGCCTATTTCTTCAGTCTTCCAGTCAAAATGTATCTGTCTTTTATTGTTTTGGTCTGGGTTTTTTTTGGTGGAGGGAGGTGAGGATGAGTGCCAGACACCTCTTGTTGGCCATCTTCCCCTAAAAGTCCCACTTAGATTTTAATCCTCACTGTGCCACATGTTGGCTTTGTCACCTTTTTGTGCCTTAGTCTTTCTCATCAAAAAATGTGAAAAGAACAGTTGTAGTGAGGATTTTGGTTTTAACTTACAGAGTGCAATTCAGACAGTGCCTGGCACTTAGTAAGTACTTGATAAATATTATCTAATAATATTATAGCCTATCTCTTTGTCTTCTACCTTCTATCCTCCCAAGTCTGAATGTAAAAATAAATTAATATAGCAATAGGAGATGCAGGCTGGTTCTTCTTCATTCTCCAAAACTCATCTGAAAGAATACAACATCACCTCTGGTATTTCTGCCCAAAATGCTTATGCTAAATCTAATCATGAGAAAACAACAGACAAACCCAAATTAAGGGAGATTCTACTAAAGAACTGGACTATGCACTTCCAAAATGACAAGGTCATGGAAGACACTGAAAGACTCTCAACTGCTCCAGTTTGTAGGATACTAAAGAGACATGGCAACCGAAGGTTGTAGGATACTGAAGAGACACGGCAGAGCATGAGTTGGAATTTCTTTTGCTGTAAAGTACACATTAGGACAATTAGTGAAATTTGAATTACACCTGTAGGTAAGATGGTAATGGTATTCTGTCAGTATTAATTTTCTGATTTTGTTAATTGTAGGCCATGCAAACAAATGCCCTTGCTTTTGGAAACACATCCCAGAGTATTTTAGAATAAAGGGGACATCATCATCTTTGTGAGTGACTCTCAAATGGTTTTTTAAAAAAGAAATGTATATTTGTGTGTAGGTGTTTCTATGAGCAAATTTGATATAGCAGCTAGTACATCAGGATAAAGGGTGTATGAGAATTCTTTGTAGTGTTCTTGCAACTGTTTTGTAGCCTGAAATTACATCAAAAAACAAAGTTAAAGAAATTAAAATCATAAATAAAAAGTAAGATCCCTCATCTCAGATGCCTCTTTTTCCAACAAGTTTTCTCTGATGTCCCCCTGACCCCCTCCTTTTCACTCTTAGGTGAATTAGGAGCCCCTGCCCTGTGCACCCTTAGGCCACAGCGTCTCTCTCTCTCTCTCTCTCTCTCTCTCTCTCTCTCTCTCTCTCTCTCTCCCCACTGATTACTCTGTATTGTGACCCTCTGTTGATGTGATTAAACAATGAGCCCAGGCAAGGAAGGCAGGGGCGCTATCTCATTGTTCACCTTTCTATCACCTGAGCCTAGCTAATATCTGTCACAGAAAAGAAACACAATAAGGTTTTACTGAGAGAACAAGATAGTGGAACTTGGCTTTATATCCAAGGTTTGATTTTCCAGGGGCCTGTTTTGAATTTGGGGCTCGCTTTTTAGTTTTCGTAGCAGGGATGTAGCACAGGTCTAGGATTCAGCACACCGAGTCTGGGAGCCGGGTTCTGTCACAGCATGCATGTAGAACAGTATCTTCAGTTTATTTATACCTTAGTGCTGTAATTCTCCAGCTTAGAGACACTGTAAGGATAAAATTTGAGCTCTTTGAAGGAAAGGCAAATATATAGCTGGCTCCCTCTATATAGGCATTTAACTTAAGGGAATTCCACTGTTAGTGCTCAGTGGTGAGTGTGTCTAGTATTAAAAGAAACATATTTTTCTTACAATGTAGCCCCTGAAAGCACACCATGATTTAATCTGGTGATGTGACTGAAGAAACATCAGTGTGAAGTGAAGTTGGAGGCAGAACTGACTGAAAGCACTAGTGAGAAACAGTGTATGTTTCTTAGTTGCTTGTTTTTTATGGGTGATGTGAGGAATTTTCCAGGGGCAGGTTTGTCCATGCAATGAGTTGATATTAGAATGTAATGCCATGAAGATGAAACTAACACCCTTGTTTGTGATCTCCATCTTAATTTAATAACTTAAGAGGGTATGCACTGTGGTCACTACTCCACCACTATTTTTATCTAATATTAACTTTCAAGCTAGTTATTTTGCTATTTGACAAAGATAATGCAAGAGAAAATCAACATAACTTTCATCTTTACTAGAAGCCATAAAAACCTATGAAGGAAAATTTCAAATGTGTGCACATGGCTCTAGAGAAGGAATTCCATCACAGATTGTAAGAAATGTAAAACCAAGTCAGGTTTCCTGCTGAGGATTTTAGTTTACCACCTGGTCACCTGGGGCTATAGCATGCGTTGGCTCTAGCTCAGAAGTGAATCTCTGTGAAGAAGAAAAATTGGAAGTAAGAGCTCTGGCTAGCATGAATAGTTTAGGAAAAAGTATAACTCCCCACACCTGAAAAATAACTCCCTCATGCATCCATCTCACCAATCAAAGATCCGTTCGGGATAAAAACGTCTTCTAAAAGCTGCTATGAAAGTTGAGCCTCCTTTCTCATACCCTTTAGTGTGAATTGATTTAATCAGGCATTTCAATTGCTTTTCCTCTAATACTTAGCTTAGAAGATGAAATAGTTTGTGGTCTTGTTTGGAGCGAGTCAGAGAAGGAGGAAAAAAGGGCAATTTTTGAGGAAGGGATATTTTCGAAAAGGTGCTGATCAGGGAGAAGTGGGGCACTTAGGAAAGCTAGAAACAGTCTCCTAGTTCTTGGAGGCTGGGGAACAGATGTAGAGAGAGGGGCAGAAGTGATCAAGACTTCATAAAAAGAGGGATGGAGTGGACAAAAAAGTGACCATGCAACAGTGATGGCAGGAATCCCAGTGGGCATACCACCAAATAACACATACATTATAATTCTGCAGTTGTCTGCCTTGAAGTACTGCCTGGGTTGTTCTGCTCCAAAAATGGACTCTGACTTAAACATCAATGTCTGTCTTAGAATAGAGTACATCTGTGTTAGTGCTCAACAAACACTTATTTAACTAAACATGTAATGCTTCTAACACCTTTGCTATACCTACTGATACTTGTCCAGAACCTTACCAACTATATTTCCCAACAAAGTTTATAAAGTATTTGGCCAAAATTAATTTTCCCTGAACTTTGAAAATAAAATGAACAAATTCCAAAGCAGCCAACTGAATAATTCTGGTATATGAACCGTCACTATTAAATGGCTCATTTATCTAAATGGCATTCAATCTCATGTGGGCATTCAAGAATTTTAGGACAGATGATAGTTATTTCTCTAAACCCTAAAAATCCCGTAAGACAGGGGCAGCAGTCCAGGAAGCTTTTTTCATTCTTGTCAAAATCAGCCTTGACTTTGGTACATCATGATGGTTCTCTGTCATCATCTCATTCTCGTCCACTCAGGCAGCTGTGTTGGGTTCAAGTAGCCATCATTCTACAACCAGGAGCCTTTGCAGTATAGAGACAAGAGTTGAAGAAGAGTAACACTGGAGATCAAATCCAAGAAGAAAGAAGCCAAGAGGTGGCTGGCAAGAGGTCAGCACAGACTTGGAAGCTGACCATGCTGAGGGCACGTGGGGTGGGAAAGAGAAGGAGAGTCTCTAGGGAATGAGCAATAGGGCAGAACAAGGTACTTTTTTTTTTTTTTGGTAGATTTCCTAGTTATTTGTCATTTGTTCCTAGATTTTCTCTAACAAACTCTCAGGATAAGTTCTTAGAAGAAAAACTCTTTTGGGGGGAAATGAAAGTTTAAATCGGGCTGGCAAATTCATTCATAGATCAGTCAAATCCACCTTTGCTGCCACTGCCTTCCTGCAGATCCACATCTTCTCTCCTCTGCACAGCTACGATCATCCTGGAACTGCTGACGCTGCCTCTGCTGCTCTGCTTCATTGCCCCACCCCAAGTCTTCAAAGTCATCCTTAACTCTACTCCTGGGTAATTTTTCTAAAATGCAAATAATATTGTTTGACAGCCCTGCTTAAAAGCTTCCAGTGACTTTCCATTTTCTGTGGAATAAATCTCAAAGTTTATAGCATTAAGAACCTTCATATTCTACTCCTCCAACTTTATCTCTTCTGACTTTCCTTTATTAATTTGAGCTTCACATAGAATTTTTCTAATTTATATCTCCAGTCCTTTAGATATATGCTGACAAACTACTTGTTCACTTGAAGAGCTAAAATCAAGTGTTTTCTCATCTTTGGAAATCCCTTCTTCATACCCCACCTTCTAACTCCAAGAAGTCAAAGTGAGTATATTAATTGATATCGCCATCTTATCTAATATGCATATCTCTCTAACTACATTTTTTAAAACAATGTATTGTAGTTTTTATGCACTTACCTCCCCTACTAGATTTTAACCTTCTTCAAGGTTGACACCTAATTTATTTTTGTAGATTTAGGAGATGGCACATAATAAGTGCTTAATAATTGCTTAATAGATGAATGAGCAAATGAGCTTTTCACTCTTAAATCCTAGGATTTAGTCAATATTGTTTAGCTCAGTAACAAGAACTGTTTGCTAGGAGTCAGCCCTCTGCCCAGAACTGGGCTAGGTCTCCTGTGGAAATTGGGAAGTGAAAAAAACACTGTTTGGAAAAAGGTTTGGGCCAATGCGGGCATGGGCTCATTTTGGGGGGAAAATAAATCTAGAAAGACAAAAAAGAGCTGGTGGAATAGTAGTTATTACTCAATAGGGAAGATATTCATGGTGTTATGGAAAAACATTGTCAGATTAAGTGATACGAATGGGAAATGTACTGTATTAGAGGTGGTGGTCATGCATTTGTTTTTGGATGGGAACAAAATGTATTGAAATAGCAGAATTATTATTATTATTGTTGTTATTATTATTCTTGGCAGCTGGCTGGTACGGGGATCTGAAACCTTGATCTTGGTGTTATCAGCACCATGCACTCTCAAGTGAGCTAACTGGCCAGCCCCTTGAAATAGCAGAATTAGATGAACGTAAATGGGTCAGCAATAAAGTGGATATTGTGGTCAATAAGGTACTTGAGGCTGCAGGAGTATGCTGAAGAGCAGAAGCTCTCTGGTTCAGATATTTTGTCCACTATATGCTAGGGAGAGGGAGACAGGGGTGGGAAGAAGATCTGGAATCTGGAAGAAGTTTGTTCAGAGAACCAAGACTGCAATCACATTTTTCACTACGCTAAGGCTCTCTTTCCCCCACATAGGGAAACCTTCCCACTCCATGCAGCAATGCCTCAGTGGTGATGAGCAATAAAAGTTCATGAATTTTCTATTTATTGGTTCTGTAGCAGCTGCTACAGTTAGAGGCTCACAGCTTGGTACCTCAGCTGTACACACTTTCTGACCCAGTGTGTAGCTCTTTTGAAAAATATTTTACAGTGAAAATTCTCAGATATACAAAATAGAGAGATTTTATCCATGTACCCAGGACCTAGCTTTAACAAATACCAACACTTTGTGATCTTTTTAAATGAAATTTTAAAACAAATTCCAGACTCATTTTATTTAATTCAGCAATATATCAGTATGCATCTATTACAGATAAGGATATTAAAAATAATATAACCACCAAGACATTATCACATCCAGGGTTGTTCTTAATATGCTCAAGGATCTTGCTCCCCTTCCCCCACCCTGCATGTATCAGGCTATATATAATATCACCAGTTATGCCCAAGCCATTGTCTTCCTGAGAGAAGAACCAGCCACTACATACATTCTCCTTGTGCTAACAGAGTCTTCCATTTGCAAAATACGATCTATGAATAAGTAAGTTTCCTGGCTATTGCCTTTGTCCAGCCTATACCTGATATCTTAATTAGCAGAAAGATGTATTCAGTCTTTACACTAACCTACTGCTATTTCAAGCCTTGTCCCTCTCTGCCATGTCAAAAGGGTTCATTTTTTTTTTTTTTTGTGACCGGTAAGGGGATCATAACCCTTGGCTTGGTGTCGTCTGCACCGCGCTCAGCCGGTGAACGTACCAGCCATCCCTATATAGGATCCGAACTCGCAGCCTCAGCGCTGGAGCGCCGCACTCTCCCGAGTGAGCCATGGGGCCGGCCCAAAAGGGTTCATTTTAAAAAATCTTAGCTTGAAAGTTCATAGAGACTTTCAATCACTGTAAATAATGCCAAGTGTTACTAGATATGGAATCACTTGTTGTGCCTGTCAGTTTTGGGGGAATAAAGGACATTCTTTTTCCTAGTGGTTTTCTGAGGTAACTTGAGGTGCTATTGATCATGGCACCCACCTTGGTTACTCTCTTTGTCAACCAAGACAAAGTCAATCACTGTAAATAATGCCAAGTGTTACTAGATATGGAATCACTTGTTGTGCCTGTCAGTCTTGGGGGAATAAAGGACATTCTTTCTCCTAGTGGTTTTCTGAGGTAACTTGAGGTGCTATTGATCATGGCACCCACCTTGGTTACTCTCTTTGTCAACCAAGACAAAGTCCATCTGAATGGAGTAGGATAAGTAAACAGAGTGGGTACAAAGAATTCTGGCCCTCAAGTATTTATGATCTACTTGGCAAGGTAAAGCACATATGCAAAGATTTAACTATTGGCAAGGTGTTGAAGTTAAGGGTGTTCATGCTGTAGTCATTAAGAAGAGTGGAAAGCACTTCTAGCTGGAAAGAGTCTTAGGTTTTTTGGAGAAGTGAGATTTCACCCGGACTTTGACTGCTGGTCATAACTCATAGTAGGGAGGAAGTAGTAAGGTGTTTGGGGATGTGATGGTTGGTGGGCAGGACAACAGGACAAGCAAACTGCAGATGGGTGCGTGCACAGGCCGGGTGCAGGGAAGCATGTGGAACCCAGTGTAGCAGTCATTTGTGGTGACCTGTACCACATATCACCCCCTGCCCATCTGATTTCAGGTCAAGTGGGCTAGACAGTTCCATGCACATTGTCAGTGTCCCACCTTAAGTGTCTTTATGAGGTCACTTTGCTTTTGGCCTCAGGTGTTTCTCTGATGCCTGAAAGGCTGCTCAGCACAGCAGAGGCAGTTCATAATTGCGTAGGAGTCAATGTCTGTGCAGGCACCCTTCGACTAAAGGAGGTGAAAGGCAGAGGAAAGCAAAATGTCCCAGAGTTGTCACAAGGACAATTCTGAGGTGCACTCTGTGTGGTTTCTCACAGAGCTCCAAGGGGACTGAGCCTCGCTGACCACAGTGGTCTCCAGCTCAACCACATATCTTTGCGCTGGTTTACCCTCCTTCTTGTTGCCCTTCCACTGCCCCATGCTCCTGCTCTCTGAGAATTGCCTCCAAAATACAGTTCCTGAATCCAGTCCCTTGTTGCAGACTCTGCTTTTGGGAGAAACCAAACTAAGACAACCAGATCTGTAGAAATGAGGCAATACTCCAGGGACATAGTGAAAAATCAATTCAGAATGATAGGCTGATGAAGACTTGTTATACTTTCTTACTCATTAAAACAAAGTTATTCCTACTTACCATTTGCTTTCTGCTTGCTTTTTTCTTGATGTTGTTTGGTAAAGTAAAAATGGAAATAATACTTTTAGATTATGATATTCATGGAACTAGGCATGGCCTGTAGTTCAGCATGAACTATGTTTAAGGACTTTGTCCCACTATCTCTCTTCATTGTAGTAAATGACAATCCATTTTTTCTGTTGTTCAGGCCAAAAATGTTGGAGTCCTCTCTGACCCTTCTTTGTTTGTTTTACAACCCACATCTGATTTGTCAGAAAATCCTGTCGGATCCACCTTTACGTTAATGCAGAACCTGGCAATTTCTTAGCACCTTCACTATACTGCTCTGGTTTAAGCCACAGTTATCTCTCACCCAGATTGGTGCAAGAAAATTCTGTCTGGTCCATTGCTTCTGCCCTCAACTCCCTACAGTTTATTCTCAACAAAAAAGCCAGAGAGATTCTGTAAAAGTATACGTCAGATCACGTCTTTCTAATCCTCCGCATCCTCCTATGGTTTTCCATCCTATTTGAGAAGCCAAAGTTCTTAAAATAACTGAGTAAACACCAAGTTTTTGCATGATCTTTCTTCTCTTTGCTTCTCTGACTTTTCTCTTCCTACTCATACCCTTGCTTATTCCACTTCAGCACATTGACCTCGTTGCTGCAATTCAGATGGGCCAGCATGCTCCCAACTTGGGGTCTTTGCATTTAAGTAACCTTCCCCTGGAATGCTTCCCCCCCGTATGGCCACACGCTCACTTCCCCACCTCCTGGGGCGTTTGCTTACCTGTCATTTTTTTTAGCCAGTCCTTCCTGGCTTCCCTACCTAAAATTGCAACCCCTGCCTGGCCATGTCAGTTTTCCTCCCCCTGCTTTATTTTTCCCTTTAATACTTTTCTCTCACAGGTATGTATTTTACTCATTTTTTTTCTCCCTTCCGGGAGGCAAGCTCCATAAGGGAGCTCAATAAATATATGTTGAAAGAACAAACAAAGATAATGTAAAGTTTTTCCTCCATTTAAGGAGTCCCATTAGTGAGGCTGAGATGTAACGAGATCTACGAACTGTTTCTTTCCCTCTAGCAAGAAGCCACAGATGTTGGCTTCACCCAGCATTCCTGAATGACTCCTTCTGTGGTCTTTGGTCTCGGTTGTCTCCCTCCTCGCAGATTTTCTGGTATGCGGCTGCCATCTATTCTCAGCACATGACTGACCCAGCATCTGTTCTTTTTGTACTGAATACAGTGCTGGGGAAGAGCAGTAGAAAATTTACTATTTCCACTATATCACAGGCTTACCTTTGGGGAGTGATTGCGTGGGTAGCAAGAGAGAGAAAGAGAATAAATCGGGTGCAGGTACTTGGGTTGTTTGTATAAAAGATTGAGCAGATCAAGGCGTGATTGTGAATGGGAGAAATGGTTATGTACCACAGTGTCCTCCAGAGTTTTCAAGATTAGAGGGAGCTATCTGTTATAATAACAGGAAATGAAGTATTCTTCCTATGGGGACTTTTTTACTTTTTAGTGAATAATTGTTAGTTCCAGTGGTTGAATCTGGCTTAGTTTCTCTTGCATTCCTAGGACTGTAGCCTTTGTTAGTAAAACCAGTACAGTACAAAAAATGTGTACACTAATAAACATCTGCCAGTTCAGATCATTTGGATTTTTTCCTAGGGATGTGTAGAGGGTGGTTGGAGGGTAAGGAGGTGGGAGTGGCTTTTGAAGAGGACCTATTAGCTGTGAATTTTGAAAAAAAAATGTCATTACTTTATTGTTTTACTTTATTTACACAAGTGTATAAATAAAAAAAGGAAAATGTAACTTCCAGACTTAGCACTATATCTTTTTAAGAATCTGATCTTTGCTAATTGTAGTTATTGGTTTAATGACAACATAGATTTATTAATTAGGGTATGCTGATTTCCATGACAATAAACCTCAAATATATAATGGTCCAAACATAATAGAAACTTATTTATTGTTCATGTAACAGTAGTGAGAATGTAAACAAGTTAGCAGACAGCTCCCCTCTACTCAGTCATTCAGAGACCCAGACTAATAGAGGCTCTACCATATATAGGTTTCCAAGGAGGCTCTGGGTTTCCTTTTTCTTTTTTCCTTCTAGTTGTTTGGTAGGGGAAAGGAGCAGTGCTGAACATGCATAGAAATTTTTATGTGCCAAGTTTGAAAGCAGTATGCATAATTTTTTCTTACATTCATTTGGTTGGCTAGAATTCAGGTGCATGGTCATAGCTAATTTCAAAGAAGTCTAGATAATGTAGTC
>NW_007730661.1:184555-188387 GCF_000696425.1 Galeopterus variegatus
AAAAAAAAAAAAAAAAAAAAAAAAAAAAAAAAAAGAAAGTGGTAGAAGACAGAGACTCTGGAGTTGTCTTGCTGGTCTTTGAGAGAAAAAATTCCAAAGTCTACACTGAGTAGGTTGGTTGTGGTAGCAGCTCTCTGGAAGACAAGTGAAGCCAATAGCATATGAAAATTTGCAAAAAGATGTGCCTTATACAGTCTACCCCTTGCATCATTCAGATCTATTTGCACCCTCCAATTATATCTGATTTACAAACTAAACATGGGAACTTTTTGTTGTTGTTAGAACAAGAGAACACCGTGTCTTTCTGTAAAGTGGAGATACAAGTGCAATCAGTACCATGGTTTAAATGTCCTCTCCAAAACTCATGTTAAAATTTAATTGCCACTGTGATGGTATTAAGTGTTGGAACCTTTAAGATGTGATTAAATCATAAGGACTTTGCTCTCATTAATTATCATGGGAGTTCAGCCCCCCTTTTCTCTCTCTGTCTCATGCACGAGCTTCCTCACCATTTGACACCTTCTGCCATGTTATGATGCAGCAAGAAGAGCTCACTAGATGCCGTCCCTCAATCTTGGATTTCCTTGCCTCCAGAACTATGAGCCAAATAAAATTCTATAGTTTATAAATTACTCAGTCCATGGTATCATCTTATAGCAACAGCAAAATGGACTGAGAGAAAATTGGTATTGAGAAGTGGGGCTGTTGCTATAACATATACCTAAAAATGTGAAATCATCTTTGGAACTGGGTAATGAATAGAATGGAAGAATTTGAAGGAACAGGCTAGAAAAAGCCTAGATTGCCATAAATGTGCCATTAAGGGTGGTTCTGGGGAGATCTCAGAAGAGGACAAGAAATGTAGACAAAGTCTGGAACTTCTTAGGGATTACTTAAGTGGTCATGACCAGAATATAGCAGAAATATGGACGGCAAAGGTTATTTTGATGAGTTTTCAGGTAGAAATGAAGGAACAAGGTATTGGAAACTGGAGTAAAAGGCCAGCATTGTTGTACATTTCATGTTGTGAGGCTGTGTTCTAACCATCTGAACTAACTGGCCAGCCCCGGCTTGTACATTTGAAACAAACTTGGAAGATTGTGTCTATGTCCTAAAACTTTATAAAATGNAGTAAACATGCTCTATTTTTAGAATTCAGCTCTGCTGGCCAGCACTGCTTCACAAATTGCAGAACACATAATAGCAACAAAACTAAAAAGATACATTGGTGTGCATGCACACTAACTCCACCCACGCACAACTTGTTTACAAGAAATGTGCTGCATGACTCCCAACTTGACCTGAGCCTGACTAAACTATTCTATTTTCCCCACTGGTATATAACTTGGCTTGGGGCCCAACAAGGCCATACAAGCAGAAGAACAGTAACTCTCTGACTTTGGCAGTGGTCCCACAAGATCCACCTGCCAACATGTCAGGGGCATTCTCACATGAGTTATCTGCCCATCAAGGGCACCCATCTGCTTATCAGGAGCACATCTGCCCATCAGGGGCATTCTTCTTGGGTTTATGTGGCACCTGGAAAGCCATCAACCACCCGGTCTTGCAGCCAGCATGCTGCATTCTCCAACATAGCCACCCAGCTATATCAGCTGCTGGAGCTCTTTCCAGCCACCTTACCTTAGCCAGCACATCGGCTTCATCATTGCCAATTCAACATGAAGCCTCTGGTCCTNGGCTTGTACATTTGAAACAAACTTGGAAGATTGTGTCTATGTCCTAAAACTTTATAAAATGCAGAACTTAAGAGTGATGAACAATGATATCTGGCAGAAGAAATATCTAAGCAGAAAAGCATTTAAGCTATTGCATGGCTACTTTTAACTTCATACAGTGAAATGTGAGAGAAAAAAAGTGACTTGAAGAAATAATTTATACTTAAAAGAGAATCAGAACAAAAAAGACTTGTAAAATTTGCAGCCTGGCCATGTAAAGAGTAAAAAGGCATGTTTAGGAGAGCAAACCAAGTGTATGGCTGTAGAGCTAGGGCTGGGTCTGGAGCTCACAGACCCCTCAAGCCCATTCACAAACTCTTCACATGCAGGTCTATGAGCTAGGTAACCAGCAAAAAGATCTTTGGAAACTTGTTTAAAGAAAGAATAGACTTTATTCAGCATATGCACATCTAATACCTACACAGTCCAAAGAGAATCTCAGAAACTCCACTGCTGCCAGCAGAGTCCAAAGAAAAACTAAGCAGCTGCCAGCAAAGTAAACATGCTCTATTTTTAGAATTCAGCTCTGCTGGCCAGCACTGCTTCACAAATTGCANCCTTACCTTAGCCAGCACATCGGCTTCATCATTGCCAATTCAACATGAAGCCTCTGGTCCTTGCCTGCCCCCAAAAGATGAGCACCTTGGCCTGCTCTCTAGTCAAAATGGGAGAGTTCATCTGCCTCCTTGGGAGCAATCAAAAAGTCTTTTAAATCCACGAGTGTACCTTACTACCTGTTTCTGGACATTTAGTGAAGCACTGTTCAGGGCACAATTGCTGCCACAAGACAAACAGAACCACATTTGGCTGCTGGTCAGTTTTCTTTCTATCAACCCCTTCTGCAAGCAAGTCAAGCCACATCTGCTTACAGCTAGTCTTGCTTAGTCCCTTTGGGATAAAATCACGAGTATTTCTTTGGGGTTTGGTTTTAGCCACCTTTTGGGCCCCTTTTGCTTGTCTCCTATCCTGTACTTCACCCAAACTGGCTATCATGGTCGTTACCTCATGTATAGGATGACCAATGTATGGGGCCAGTATTGAAGGGGCGCACGGATGAAGGAATCACGTGAGACCCGGGCTAAGAGTTTGCCAGAGAAGTTCCGCTTTATTCAAGGACTGCGCGTACATTTATAGGGTGCTGTGCNGTGTGTCCCTGTTCAGGCGCCCATGGGGTCCCTACAAGTATGGCCATCAGTGACCTAAGGACACTGATGGGGCATTCTGCAGCACTATGTCTCTCATGCTGCCTGTAAAATTTTCATCGTCTGGGCCATGAGTGTTCACATTAAACACGGACTGCTTCATCCCCAGCTCGCAAGTTATTTGAACTAACTCAGCATGTCTGCCATTTACTAAGAACCTTGGTTAGTTCTCCAGCATTTGCCCACATGGTTCAGGCAGCTGCACTCACCCAGTCCATAAAGGAATGATTACTTGGTCCTTCTGCATACCTGAGGCTATTCTGCAGCTGCTGCCTCAGGGATGGGTGCATGGTGATGGAGGCCAATTTTTCCATCTCCTCACCAGGTCCCATAACTGTAACAGCCAAGCAGCCAGGGGCACCCCCTGTTTCTGCCAAAACTGTCTTCCCAAGTCAACTAATTCAATCTGGGTATATGGGACATAAGTAGTGAATTGGGTCACCTGTGGATTGCCCACTGGTTGTCCACCCAGTCCTATAGGCTGCTCATGTTTCACTTTCTGGTGCATGACAGGTTGTGCCTGGAGATGCACAGTCACCCCCAACTCAACACTGGGTTTGTCGTCTTCCCTGGTGTGAGAGGCTGGAGGGGCCAGTCGCTGCACGTCATCCTCCAGGACAATTGTCCATGCTTCCAACAACTCCGCTTTCTTCTTCAGCTCTTTATCAGTTTGCAGCATAGTGAGCAGTAGCCAGGCTCTGGTCAGCAGAAAAGTGGCCACCGGGCACCACATGCTCAAGGACAGCCACATTTCTTCTCCCTCCCAAGGGGCCCTCTGCTGTAGTACCTTGTCTATGCTGGCTTACATTACAGTGAGAAGCAGCCAGATCCCAGTCAACAGGAAAGTGGCCATAGGGCACAACATATTCCAGAGTAGCCACATTTCCTCTTTCT
>NW_007730661.1:189012-195705 GCF_000696425.1 Galeopterus variegatus
CTCTGGTCAGCAGAAAAGTGGCCACCGGGCACCACATGCTCAAGGACAGCCACATTTCCTCTCCCTCCCAAGGGGCCCTCTGCTGTAGTACCTTGTCTATGCTGGCTTACATTACAGTGAGAAGCAACCAGATCCCGGTCAACAGGAAAGTGGCCATAGGGCACAACATATTCCAGAGTAGCCACATTTCCTCTTTCTTCCTAGGGCTTCTTGGCTCCTGTACCTGCTCAGAATCCTGCTATGACCACACCAATTGTAGAGCTAGGGCTGGGTCTAGAGCTCACAGACCCCTCAAGCCCATTATCAAACTCTTCACATGCAGGCCTATGAGCTAGATAACAGGAAAAAGGTCCTTGGAGCCTCGGTTGAAGAAAGAATAACCTTTAGTCAGCACACACACGTCTAAGAGTTAGGCAGTTCAGAGAGAAACTCAACTGCTACCAGCAAAGTCCAAAGGAAAACTGAACAGCTGTCAGCAGAGTAAATATGCTCTATTTTTAGAGAGGGCTTTGCAGCCAGCTTCTGCTTCACAAACTGAAGAACACACAATAGCAACAAAACTAAAATGATACATTGGTTCACATATGCACTAACTCCACCCACACACAACTTGTTTACAGGAAATGTGCTGCACCACACCTAACCAGACCTGAGGCAGGGCCGGGGTTGACTAAACTATTCTATTTTCCCCACAATGGCCAAGTGACAATTTGCTAAAGAGATTAGTATTAATAGAAGGAAGCCTGTTTATATCTAGCAAGACAGTGAGAGAATGACCTGAAGGCATTTTAGAGATCTTTGAGGAAGCCCCTCCCTTCACAGACCCAGAGCTCTAGGAAGACAGAATAGTTTTGGAAAATGGGCCTGAAGTGTTCCTGCACAGGCTTGCTTTCCAGGGCTGCCTCGGATTTCTGCTTCCTGAATTTCTGCACAGTACCCCTCAGCCACCCCAGCTGTGGCTCAAATGTGCTCACATGTGGCTTGCACTACCACTCCAGAAAGCACAAGCAGTAAGCATTGGAGGCGTCCATGTAGTGCTAACTCTGCAGGTGTGCCGAATTCACGAGATGTGGGGACATGGCTTCCTACAACTAGATTTCAAAAGATGTCATGGACAGCATGGGGGCCCAGACAGAAACCTGCTTCAGGGGCAGAGCCATTACAGAGAATTCCGACTGGGATAATGCCTTGTTGGGTGGGGCCTTTAAGAGGTAATTAGGTCATGAAGGCTTCGCCCTCATGAATGAATGAATTCTGCATCATGGGAGTGGGTTATTCATAGTGAAAGTTCACCTCTCTTTTTCTTTCTCTGTCTCATGTGTGCACCTCCTCTTCATGTGATGCCTTTTGCCATGTTATGACACAGCAAAAAGACCCTCACCAGATACGGTTCCTTAAGGTTGGACTTTCCAGCCTTCAGGACCATGAGCAAAATAAACTTCTATTGTTTATAAATTACCTAGTCTGTGGTATTCTGTTATAGCAACAGCAAAATAGATTCACCTTCAAGTTGCATTTTCCTAGACAAGCTAAGTACAGAGGGTCAGTGAAAAGCAGCTACAATCTCTGGTGCTGCAGCTGGTCCTGAGGCTGTAACTGATATCATCTCTTTCCTCTACCATTCAGTGTGGGTTTTCTTCACCCTCTGCCAGTATTTTCACTGGTATACTTTGCCCAGTGAGGTGAGGCAGTCCTTCATTCTGATCACTCTTTGCTTTTTGTTGCCTTGCCTTATTAGATTGTCATTGTTACAATTGGCAAATGACAGTTATTGCTGGGCATGGAAATACTAAGAAGTGCCTAGTGAATCTCGTGTACTCATAGACATGGTCCTTCCTGCCCACACCGTGTAGACATAATCCTAATTTCTTATGGTAATCAAGGTTAAATATTTTAGCCAATACAGTAACTCCTTTCTTTGTCACTGTCATAAAGAGTTCAAATTAGCCAAGTGGTAGATAGCACATTAGTTCAGTGGAGCCACCACTGTGTCCCTGAAAAAAGTGTTCCTCCTCTGGGAATCAGGACCTGTAACCCAGAGAGCCTAGGGTTGTGGGAAAGGAAACATAAATACTGCAAGTGGGTTACTGAGTGTAATGAGGAGAGAGGACACTTTCATTTCTACCTCTTTGTTCTTGGACTTTTGTATTCATTTATTGGAGATATAGTACTTGTCTTAGTCCATTTGTGCTGATGTAATAAAGTACTGTAGACTAGGTGGCTTGTAAACAAGAGAAATTTATTTCTCACAGTTCTGGAGGCTGGGAAGTCCAAGACCAAGATGCTGGCAGGTTTGATGACTGCTGAGAGCTTGCTTCCTTGTGGACAGAGCCTTCTCTCTGTGTCTCCACATGGTGGAAGGATGAGGGGTACCTCTCAGGCCTCTTCTTTAATTGCACTACTGTCATTCATGAGGATTCTACCTTATGATCTAATCACTTTCCAAAGGCCCTCCTTCTTAATATCATCATCTTTGGGGTTAGGATTTTTAAAATATGAAGTTTGGGGGGACACAAACATTCAGGCCGTAGCAGTACCATATTTCAAATATTGGTTTAGCATGTATACTGAATCCTGGGAGTGAGTGTCTTTACTCCTCAATGTGTTGTTCCTGAGCTGTCACCTTAGCTGAGCCTTTAACAGATCATTCCACTGTTCTTTTAGGTTGGCTGCTTTTGAGCAATGAACTCATTTGTTAGAAAGGCATGGATAACCTTAAAAATGTACTCCTTAAGCAACAGTAAAATGGTAACATAAAACAAGGTGTGTCAGTAATTTTATAAGCCTTGAGATTCATGTGAAGAATCTGAATACTATACCCTTAGCAGAGAAAATTTTTTATTGTTGCATAACAAAGAAATCAATAAATTCGACTGCCCCATTATACAAAGAAAGATGGAAACCCAAAGAGAAACAGTGAGCTAATAAGAGTGATAGCTAATTAATGGATGAATCTGCACTAGATCCAGGTTTTCTGACTTCTAGATTCCTGAAAACTCCATCATATCAAGCCACTTTTAAACAAAATCACGGGTATATCAGTTGAAAATTCAGAGTGGATTTCTAGATGCAAATCAGATTAGTTTCAAAGTTGTAAATGGCTTTGTTTACCTTTTGCCATGATATATAGCACAATTTTCCTTTTGTCCCTAAAAGTAGTTGCAGTTTTTCAGGTAGAAGCAATGGACACATCATTTATCTTTAGGAAGTAATTGATTTCCACTCTTTTAGGGCCTTTTGTAAACTTCACTTCCTCCAACAAGCCTTCCCTAAATTGTTTAGCTATTGGCAAGCTTCTTTTAATTCCCACAGAAACTACTGGCCATCTTTTAAAAAAAAAATTATTGAACCATATTGATTGTACATATTTATGGTGCATAGAGTTATATCTCAACACATGAATACAATATGTGATGATCCATTCAGGGCAATCAGCATATTCATCCTTGCAAAACCCAATCATTTCATTGTGATGTGCACATTTGATCTTTCTTCTGGTCGTTTGGTAACATGCAGTAAATAATTGTTAATTATAGATTCCTGGGTCGATTGTACACCAACAGGGCTTATTTTTTCTATCTAGCTGTAATTTTATGTCCACTAACTAGCCTCTCAGCATCCTCTCTTCCCCTTCCCTGCCACCTCTAGTAACCACAGTTCTTTTCTCTCCATTTAACAGTTCAACTTATTATCATTGTTATTTATTTATTTATTTTTGGTTTGTTAACTAGCCTCTCAGCATCCTCTCTTCCCCTTCCCTGCCACCTCTAGTAACCACAGTTCTTTCCTCTCCATTTAACAGTTCAACTTATTATCATTGTTATTTATTTATTTATTTTTGGTTTGTTCTCTCTCTCTCTCTCTCTCTCTCTCTCTCGCCCACATATGAGTGAGAACATGATATTTCTTTTTTTTTTCACTTAGCATAATTTTCTCCAAGCTCATCCATGTTGCTGTGAATGGCAAAATTTCATTCTTTTTATGGCTGAGTAATATTCCATTGTGTATATGTACCACATTTTCTTTATCCAATTGTGTCAATGGACATTTGGGTTGGCTGTATATCATGGCTATTGTGAATAAAGCTGCAATAAACCTGGGAATGCAGGTATCCCTTCAACATGATGTTTTCCATTTTTTTGGGTATATAGCCAGTGGTGGGATTGCTGGGTCTTATGGTAGTTCTATCTGTAGTTACACTGTTTTCCAAAATGGCTGTACTAATTTACAATCCCATCAACAATGTATAAGGGTTCTTTATTCTCCATATCCTTGCCAGCATTTATTATTTTCTGTCTTTTTGATAATAGTCAGTCTAAGTGAGATGATATCTCAATGTGGTTTTAATTTGCATTTCCCTGATGATTAGTGATGTTGTGCATTTTTCCATATAAGTGTTAACCATTTGTATGTCCTCTTTTGATAAATGTCCATTCAGCTCCCTTGTCCATTTTAAATTGGGTTATTTGTTTTTTCACTCTTGAGTTATTCGAGTTCCCTTGTATACTCTGGATGCATAGTCCCTTGCCAGATGCATAGTTTGCAAACATTCTATCCCATTCTGTAGCTTGCTCTGTTTATTGTTTCCTTTGCTGTGTGGAAGCTTTTCAGTTTGGTAGCACCCCATTTGCTTATTTTTGCTTTTGTTGCCTGTACTCTTGAGGTCTTATTTATAACATCTTTGCCTAGTCCTGAGAAGTTTTATAGTCTCAAGTTTTGTATTTAAGTCTTTAATGAATTTTGAGTTGATTTTTGTACATGGTGAGACATGGAGGTCTAGTTTCAATCTTTTACACATGGATATCCAGTTTCCCAGCACCGTTTATTGATGATGCTGTCCTTTCCCCAATGTATATTTTTAGTGCCTTTATAAAGATCAGTTGGCTGTAAATACTTATTTTTTTTTTCTGTGTTTTCTATTCTTTTCCATTGGTCAGAGCATCTGTTTTTATGCCACTACAATGCTCTTTTGGCTACTATAGCTTTGTAGTGTATTTTGAAGTCAGGTAGTGTAATGCCTCTTTCTTCACTGTTCTTGCTCAGGATTTCTTTGGCTATTTGAAGTATTTTGTGGTTTCATATGAGTGTTAGGATTGTTTTTTCTATTTCTGTGAAGAATGTTATTGGTATTTTGATAGGAATTGTACTGAATCTGAAGATAGTTCTGGGCAGTAGGGACATTTTCACATGACAATCCATGAGCATGGAATGTTTTTACATTTTTTTGTGTCTTTACTTTTTTTGTCAGTGTTTTGTAGTTTTCATTGTAGAGATCTTTCACCTACTTGGTTAGATTTATTCCTAGGCACTTAAATTTTTTGGTAGCTATTTTAAATGAGATTGCTTTCTTGATTTCTTTTTCTGCTAGTTTGTTGTTGGTGTATACAAATGCTACTGACTTTTGTACATTGATTTTATATACTGCAACTTTACTGAATTTGTTTATCAGCTTTAAGAATTTTTGGGGGGAGTCTTCAGGTTTTTCTATATAAGATCATGTCATCAGAAAAAAGGGACAATTTGACTTCCTGTTTTCCAATTTAGATTCCCTCTATTCCTCTGTATTGCCTAATTTCTCTGGCTGGAACTTCCAGTACTATGTTAAATAGCATGGTGAGAGTGGGCAGCCTTGTATTGTTCCTGTTCTTAGAGGAAAAGCTTTTACCTTTTTTTTTTCCATTCAGGAAGATGTTAGCTGTGGATTTGTCATATGTGGCTTTTCTTGTAGTGATATAGTTTCCTTCTTACCTATTTTGTTGAGAGTTTTTATCAGGAGGGATGTTGAATTTTATCAAATACTTTTTCTGCATCTATTGAGATATCATATGATTTCTGTCTTTCATTTTGTTGATATGGTGTATCACATTTATTGAATTGCATAGTTGAACCACACTTGCATCCCTGAGACGAATCCCACTTGATCATGATGTATAACCTTTCTGCTATGCTGCTGGATTCCATTTGCTTGTACGTTGATGAGAATTTTTGCATCTAAGTTCATCAAGGTTATTGGCCTGTAGATTTCTTTTTTTTTGTTGTGTCTTTGTCTGGTTCTGGTATCGGCATGATGCTGGCCTCATAGAATGAGTTTGGGAGAATACCCTCTGCTTTGATTTTTTTGAATAGATGGAAAATAATTGGTATTAAGTCTTCTTTAAAAGTTTGGTAGAATTCAACAGGGAAGCCATCCAGTCCTGGGCTTTTCTTTGTTGGGAAACTGTTGGTTACTGATTAAATTTGTTGCTCATTATTGGTCTGTTCAGGTTTTCTGTTTCTTCTTGGTAGGTTGTGTGTGTCCAGAAATTTATCTATTTCCTGTAGATTTTAACATTTGTTGGTGTATAGTTGTTCATAATATTCTCTATAGATTCTTTGTATTTCTTTAGAATCAGTTGTAATGTCTCTTTTTTCATTTCTGATTTTTGACATTTCAGTCTTCTCTTTTCTTGTTTAGTGCAGCCAATGGTTTGTCATTTTTTTTGTTTTCTCAAAAAAACAACTTCGTGTTTCATCAATCTTTGTTTGTCTCTATTTCATTTAGTTCTGCTCTGATCTTTATTATTTATTTCTGTTAACTAATTTTGGAGTTGGATTGTTCTTGCTTTTCTAGTTTTTGAAATGTAACATTAGGTTATTTATTTGGGATTTTTAACTTTTTTTTTTTTTTTTTTTTTTTTTTTCCGGTAAGGGGAT
>NW_007730661.1:196678-210573 GCF_000696425.1 Galeopterus variegatus
TTTTTTTTTTTTTTTTTTTTTTTTTGTGACCGGTAAGGGGATCGCAACCCTTGGCTTGATGTTGCCCGCCCCACGCTCAGCCAGTGAGCACGCCAGCCATCACTATATAGGATCCGAACCCACGGCAGGAGTGCTGCTGCGCTCCCAGCACCACACTCTCCCGAGGGAGCCACGGGGTCAGCCTGGATTTTTAACTTTTTTGATGTAAGCATTTAAAGTAATATTCCCTCTTGGTAGTGCTTTTGAAGTATCCCATAGGTTTTGGTATGTTTTTCTTGTATTTTATTATTTTAGCTGCAGAACAGTTATTGCAAGATAATAATGGAATAAATGAAAAGGAAAAAATAGTTAAAATTCTGTCATTTCAACAAATTAAACTATTTTCAGTTTTCAAAATTGTATCCTTTTGTATGTATATACAAGGGGTCTTCAAAAAGTTTATGAAAAATGTATATTATGTATAAAATTATGTTATAACATCTAGGCCAAGGGTTTGGATCCCCAGCCACCAAAAAACCCCCCCAAAAAACAGGACAAATAAACAATAGACTATACATGGATCACAAAATTTTTTCACACCAAATAAACTCATACTAACTTGTAATAACATCCTCTGAAGAGTATCTAGTTTGAGGCACTAAGAAAGGTAAGACCTCAGTTTGAAAAGAGCCCTATCAGAGCAACATGAATTCTGCTAAAATTGAAGCAAGAACAAACATTAAATTTATGGTGAAGCTTGGGAAGAAGAATGGTGAAATCAATGATACTTTACGAAGAGTTCATGAGGACAATACCCCTGAGAAATAAGTATGTTACAATCGGACAACTCATTTTTTTAAGAAGTGATGAAACAATGTTGAAGATGAGTCTGCATCAACTTGTGAGGAAAAAATTAATCTCATTCCTGCCCTAATTGAAGAGAAATGATGATTAACAACAAAAAGAATAGTAAATGCCACAGACATCTCAACTGGTTCAGCTTACACAGTTTTGACTAAAAAATTAAAGTAATGCAAACTTTCCACTTGATGGGGGCCAAAATTGTTGTGCTCAGGTCAGCTACAGACAAGAACAGAGCTTTTAATGGAAATTTTAAACAAATGGGATCAAGATCCTGAAACGTTTCTTTGAAGAATTTTAACAAGAGATGGAGCATGGCTTTACCAGTATGATTCTGAAGATGAAGCACAATCAACACCATGGCTACCAAGAGGTAGAAGTGGTCCAGTCAAAGCAAAAATGGACCAGTCAAGAGCAAAGGTCATGGCAATATTTTGGGGGGATGCTCAAGGCATTTTGCGTGTTGACTTTCTGGAGGGCCAAAGAATGATAAAACCTGCTTAATTATGAGAATGTTTGGGAAAGTTAGCCAAAGCTTTAGCAGAAAAACACCCAGAAAGCTTCACCAGAGAGTCCTTCTACACCACAACTCCTGCTTACTTCTCTCATCAAACAAGAGCAATTTTGTGAGAGTTTTGATAGGAAATCATTAGGCATCATTATAGTCCTGATTTGGCTCCTTCTGACTTCTTTTTCTTTACTAATCTTACAAAATCTTTGATGGGTTCCCATTTTTTTTCCAGTTAATTAAAAAAGACTATATTGACCTTAAATTCCCAGAATCCTCAGTTAAGGATGGACTAAATGGCTGATATCATTGCTTACAAATGTATCTTGAACTTGATGGAGATTATGTTGAGAAATAAAGTTTCTATTTTTTATTTTTATCTTTTAATTCCATTTCCCCACAGACTTTTTGAAGTCCCCTTATATAATTTGTATATCACTGGAAATTTTTGTAATCATGGCATAGATATATATTTTTAGTCATTTCTCCACTTGACATAAATGCATGATCGCTTTTCAAGTGGCTACTTGATTTTCATAATTTTATTTTTAATGCTGTTATCTATCACCTCTTGGATATTATAGGCATTTTACAATTAACATGTCTAAGACTAAATTCAATTTATCCATTGAACATCATTCAATTTTAGACTTAAAAAGTCTTTAACCTCTCTTTCTCTCTTTCATTTACTAATCCCTACAGTGGCTACTTGATTTTCATAATTTTATTTTTAATGCTGTTATCTATCACCTCTTGGATATTTCATAGGCATTTTACAATTAACATGTCTAAGACTAAATTCAATTTATCCATTGAACATCATGCAATTTTAGACTTAAAAAGTCTTTAACCTCTCTTTCTCTCTTTCATTTACTAATCCCTACTTCCAGTCAGTCTACAAATCTAGTTCTTCTATTTCCTAAACATCTCTTAATTATAAACTGTTTTTTTCCAAATTCATCACTGGATCAGACTTCTTGAGGCTGAACAAACCAAGTTCAGCATGCTAGGACTGGCTATTATTAGTAGGTCTTTACTGTCAATACTCCTTATGAACGCCCAAGTAATCATTTCCAAATGAAATTAGTTCCTTTTACTTCTCCGCTTAAAAACATTCAGTAATCTTCCTTTGTCTGTGAGAGGGTTTTCAGTACTAAAACTTAGTGTTATTTTATACAAACATGTATATTTCTGGTTTCTCTTGAGCAACTGAAAATCTGGCCACAATGCTTCTGCATTCCAGTATGGCAACAGAAGGCTGAGGCTGAATAGAGACTACTCCTATAGACAGGGCAGGTCCTCTCCAATTTGACAAGGAGACCCCTACATCTATTTTGTTGATTTTAGGTCCCTGACTCCTATGGGCTTTTGAGTTTGAGACCCCCAACTGTTTGGGCATAAGCCTAAACCCCTTTGTATGGCACACAAGATTCTTCATCACAGGCTCTGGTGAGTTCTTCAGCCTTATTCTCCTATCAATCAAGAAATAGAGAGTGGCTCCTCAAATGTGCCATGGAATGGTCTCCTTCTTTCTGTGCCTCATCACCCTCATGTCTGGTGGAAGCTCTTTTTCTTCCTTAAAGACTTAGTTGCCTTGTCACCTCCTCTCTGAAGACCTTTCTGATTTTTGAATCTACCAGGTAGTAGAATGATCTGGAAAGGAATCCTACTTCCCTCCTTTTTCTGTAACTAGTTTTTCCCTGCTCGGGGTAGGAAGACAGGACAAGGAGATTTTTCTTGCTGCTTCTCAGTGTGTTTCTTCCTCCTTGCTCCTTCTCCTGCCCCTTTTTGTCTGGGTCTCTTCCCTGCTTCCCATCTTCTTAATCCTTCCATTGTCAGTTTAATTCAGCAAACATTTAAAGAGTGGCTGAGAAAGGCACTGGATGCTAGAGGGGATTTAGTGATGAATGAAGGATTCCTGCTATGGTAGAGTTTAAATCCCACTGAAACAAATGGATGTCTGGTGATGACTGCATGGCCACATGCTTTAACTGAGGTGTAGGCAATGTGCTGTGAGTGGGTGGGAAAAAGGGGCTTTTTCTAGCCCTTTTTGGCAAAGTGAATGAAAGTGATTGCTTATATTTAAAAGGATTTCATAGAAGGATCATGGCACCAGGTGTTCTTTATGACTCAGTGTTCTGCTTTCTTCTCATCTCTATGTATCCTTCTTAGCCACTCCAAAATTTCATTTTAGAGTGTGGGAGTCAGATTGTCTGTGTTTGAATTTGACTCCATTACTTTATATCTTTGTGATATTCAGCAGGCTACTTAACCTTTCCATGTCTCAGTTTCCTCATCTACAAAATGAAAAATAACAATATCTACTTCATAGAACTGTTGAGAAAGTTAAAAGTTAAATGAGACATCCATATAAAGCAATCAGCATATTGCCTTTCAAGGTATAAGCACTCAATAAAATTTAGCTATTATTAATTAGCATTATTATTTAGTGACTTCCCACATGCTCCCATATCATTTTCTGATGACTGCCAAATCTATAATTATAAAAATTTTAGTTAACATCATGAAGAGAAAGTCCTATGCCGTGGTTGGGTATGCTGACTCTGGAGCCAGACTGTTTGGGTTCAAATCTGTCACTTTCAGCTTTATAAGTTTTGCAAGCTACTTACTTTTTCTACATTTGTTCCCTCATCTGTAAAATGGAGATAATTATAATATCCATGATATAGGGTTGTTGTAAAGATTAAGTGAGTAAATATATATAAAGTGCTCAGAGAAGTGTCTGGCACATAGAAGCTGCTGAATAAATATTTTTTGAATTACTTATTTTTATTGAGCTGGGGTAAAAACTTCATCTATGTTATCTCAGGATATCATGAGATAACCTGAGATAACTTCACCGCATAGAAATATAACAGGAATCCCTATTGTACAGATGAAGAGACTGAGGTATGGAGAGTTTAAGTAGCTTCCTCACGGTGCACACCTATTAAGTGGAAGAGCTAGGACTTGGAGCCAGGTATTTTGGAATCCAAAGCCTGTGTCATTTGCTATCACTCTCCTGAGTGCCAAACACACAACCAGCTGTTTTTTTTTTTTTTTTTCCTTTTTTTTTTTTTTTTTTTTTTCCTTTTTTTTTTTTTGTCTTTTTTCGTGTCCGGCAAGGGATCGCAACCCTCAGTGTCGCGCCAGTACCGGACCGGGACCGGCAACGGGATCGCAACCCTCANCGGGAGCGCCACCGCGCTTCCCAAGCGGCGCACTGTAGCAGTGCGCCACCAGGCTGGCCCCACACAACCAGCTGTTGGTTGGATGCGAGCATCTCCCAGAGATTGTCTCATGGGCACTCCATATTGAACATTTCCGAAACTGATTTTATCATGTTCCTTTCTGCATCTACTCTCTCCTAGGGCTTACTGTCTTTGTACATGGGGCCACCAACTCTCCAGCTGCCAAGGCTGGAGAACTTGGGGTTGTACCTGATTGTCCTTCCTTATCCTTACCTACTCTATCAACCACCAATACCTGTGGCTTCTAACTCCTAAGGGTCTCATATCTGTCCATTTCTCTCGATTTTCATGGCTACCACCCTAGTTCAAGTTGCCGTCATTTCTTTTTGAGTAAATTTATTTACCTTCTAATTGAGCTATATAATTGCTTAATGAGGCATAGAATATTATTTTTACCTGGATTCTTTTTTAAAAATTTTTTTTAATTAAAAAAATTTTTTAAAGAGAGAGGCAATTTAAAATTACCCAAAAGTATAACTACGTCCTCACATCAATCTGTTCTCCTGTGAAATGGAGATGCTAGACCCTTCCCAGCCAAAAGCAAATGGATGTTGATGACAAGCTGAGATGAGTAATAAGGGAAAAAGCACAGGGCATGAGAAGACAGAAACCTGGTACTGCAGCCACGATCAACAAGCTGTGCAACCTTGGGCAAGTCACTCACGTTTGCTGGGTCTGTTTGCTCGTCGATAAAATGAAGATAGTGATTCCTAACAGGTAGAGAACAAGTGAGATAATGCATGTGTCCATTAGAAAGTGCACTGCCAGTGTAAGAAAGCATTCTTCTCCTTCCGGAAATGCAGGTGGCTGCTGTGATCAGTGGACTCCAGTGAGGGGTTCTGAAGATGTTCATAGATAACCGGGCTTCTGCTGTTACTTCCCTGCACCACCCTTGGGCCGCTGGCCCTCCCTGCAAAGGTTCTGCTGGAGCCACACTCTCCCAGGCCAGTACCGAGGTGATCGGCCTTCTGCACTGACCCAGGAAAAAGCCCAAGCAGCAGTGACTAATTTATTATCCTAACAAATTGCAAATTGTTCCTGCAGCAAATTCCCAGGACTACACAAAGCATCCCAATGTCCATAATCAGGTCCCCCAATATTATCATAGAGCAGAGGCTTTTTCTGTCACTCTGGAATGGGCTTTGTGAAGAGAGACATCCTCTGCTTTTCTTTGGTCTCTGCTGGTGACTCTCCTTGTGTCACACTGGAGTGGCTGGTGGACCATCTGCGTGGTGGTTGTGACATCTAGCCACTTTTGTGGCAGCTGTGGTGGGCCACCCACATGGAGGTGATGTTTTTGTCATGCTCCTTGGTGCTGGTGGTGTGCCTGGTTGTGGGAAGGGGGTCTGGTCCCTCGCTCATTGCCCAGGCCCCTGGTAGGGCCCCCAAGGTGCTGGCAGTGTGCCTGGTTGTGGGTGTGGGGGTCTGGTTCCCAGCTTCATACCCTGGGCCCCTGGCAGGGCTCCAAGGCACTATTGGTGTGCTTGGCTGTGAGCAGGGTGTCTGGTCCCCAGCTCGATGCCCTGGGCTCCTGGGTGAGGCACCAAGTCACTGGCAGTGTGCTTGGTTGTGGGCGGTGGTGGTGGGGGGGAGTCCAGTCCCCAAATCCATACCCCAAGCCTCGGGGCAGGTCTCTGAGGTGCTGGTGATCTGCCTGGATGTGGGTGGGAGTTTGGGTCCCTGGCTCCATGTTCTGGGCCCCTGGGCAGGCCCTGAGGTGCTGGTGCTGTGCCTGGGCCAGAACTAATTTTTTGTCCTTTGCTTACTTCTAAAATTGGGGAATTTCCTGTGGGAACCAGTACTTGAGCTGTGTGGTTGAGCTAAACTGCTGCTTTGTTGCTGTTTCCCTAGGGAAGGCTTTTTGTGAAGCTCAGGTTTTAATGGTTGACCTTGTAGGTACTTCTGGCTCTCCAGAGACCTGGTGCACCTGGGTTGTGTAGAAACCTGATCTGGGCCCTATGCAGTTCTGCATTCCCAACCAGTCTTCTCTGAGTGGTCCTTCACTGATTGGGGGGTGCATTGGCTGTTCCTTGCTATGTCCCAGTGTTCTCCTGGTGGGCCTGTCTCCCCCACCGCCCATGCTCCAAACACTTCCCATCAGAAGGGCCGTGTGCCGATCCCTTGTGATGACCCACCAGCCTCTGAATGGCTCCCTCTTTTCAGCTTTTCTCACTCCTATGTGGGTCCACAGAAAATCTATTAGTGGTCTTGCTGTCCTGGGGGCCACCAAGGCCCTCTTCTCCCCTGCCGCCTCCAAGCAACTCCATCGGAAGGGCACAGCTGCGGCTTCTGCCGGCTCCTGCTCCATGAGCACAGCAGTTCCAGCTTTAAAGCAGCCGTGCCTGAAATGCTCTGAGCAGTTTTTTCTTTCTCTCATCGTGGTTTCTTCTGCCTTCATGAACTCCATAGGTCTCTCCTCCTCTTCCCCTGAGCTCCACTGTCCCCAACTTGGCTGTTGTTACATTTTTATAGTTGTAAATTGGTTGATTTTGGGGAGAGAGTGATGCTGGGGACCATCTATTCTGCCATCTTGACTGGAACCCACCTGTATTCTTTTTAAAGTTTGTTTTATCTTCATTAGAAGAATGATTGGGATAGAAGACTCTCCCCACCCCACCATCACATACTCCACACTTGTATTACATCATGGTTAAAGGTATTAGGTGATACCCAGACTTCAGGGCAAGGGGAAAGTTATTATTATTATTTTTTAATGACCACAGGGGGAAGAATTTTGTGGTTAAATACCTAGTAGGGAAGGGGAGAGAGAATAGGGAGAGAAAAACAGAAGGGAGAAGGAGTAGGGGTGAAGAACCAGAAGATGGTAAGAAGATGAGGTCAGTAAAATTTCATAGGATGGAGAGCCAACAAATACTTTTAAGAATGTTATAGCTTAATGGTAACTATTATTTGCATTGCTGTGAAGTAAATTTTTTCTTCTTATCCTTTGTAAGATTTGGCAAAAGGTTTTAAGAACCTTTTGTGAGTACACCTGTTTTGAGGGAAATGAACAATGCTGCATTTTATGTCTGGGTTAATGTGGTATGTTTCAGAGGAAACATGAGCCCATATGGCAGAGGAAGCCATAAGAAATAGGCTCGAAGGAATTTGCAGAAATTTTGGAAAAGAACCTTGGCATACTGCTAGGCCATGAAATTATTGGGGGCTCAAGACAATTATTCCTACATCTCTGAAGAGACAAGGGGTCCCCAGCTGACATCCGATTTACATTTGATTGTACACAAAGTCAGTACTTCCTGCATGACAAGATGATATTCCAAGAAAGGCATGTAAACTAAAGTTTGTTTACTTCTTTGTGAAAATACAGCCAAACAATTAGTTGTTTTAATTTTAGGATTTGAGACCTTTGAATAAGTCAGAATCTGATTTAGAAATGGCATTCCAATGAGCTGGATTTTGGTCACAGTTCTGTCTCTAAATAGGTTCCAAGGGACTTGCCAATGGAAGTAATTGTATTTCTCTTTGACCTCATGTTTCCTGCCAGTAAATGTGGGATTTAGGTCAACTACTGTTTTCTAAGCTTTGCTCCATAAAACAATAGTTATGAGCATTTCCATATTTCTATCCACTTCCAAAGGATGTTCGTAGACAGGATGACTGTATGTCCACATTTACTAGGATGACTGTATAGTCCCAGTTTATACCTTTTTCCTGGTACAATTATTAGTAATATACCATTTTACTGTATAAAATGTCAAGGTTTGGATAATAACATGTATAGTTATCCTATGAATAGGAGTTTCTTGAATAGAAAATCTTAGGTTAAGTAATTTTAAACAGGTTTCTTAACTGCAAAACTTTGCAGATCCTTTATGATGCTAATATGTTTTATGATTCTTCAAAAGAGGGGTATAGTTTCCAGCATTTTGGCTTTGGAATCTTTATTTTGCTTCTTATGGGAATAAATTAACGGAATTTATTTTGAGAAAAAATATTAAATGGTTTTAATTCAAGAGATACTTATCAAAGTACTTTGTACCAAACCCTGGAAGAGGCAATGGAAAGATACAATGATAGAACCTAACTTTGCCCTAAAGTAGCCTCTGATCTGATCCATAAGTGAGGTGAATGGTGGTGCAGATTAAGATGGAACAAAAAGAGTTTCAGGGTAACATTCTAGCTTTAATAGTCTAAGATGCTAGTATGGTACTTGGAAAAGTTCATGGAAAAATAGAATTAGAAGATAATATGAATCTTTCTATGAACATTTTAAAGACCCCTTGTATGTAATTAGAGACCAAGATAAGGCAGAATAAATCCAAATCCCAAATGAGTGGTATAATCATAAGCACTATGTCAAGTGAAGTTTTCATTGACTCAATATTGAATGGATATGTTTGATGTATCTCTCAGAATATTCATATAGTGGTCCAAAGAACGAGTATTTTCACAACTGTGCAGACTATCTTATTTTAAGGTTCAGAGTCTTAACAGTGCCCAGGAGGAGATGACTGGTAGGATTATTTCTAAAAAAATATAAGAAATATTACTTTATGGAAGAACCCTGTGAGTAAAGACATTGATTAGAAAGTTACCCAAAGATTAATTTTCCTGTACAATTGTTATGGTTAATGATGATAGTTAGTCAGTACTTAGTGATATATAATAGTTTATTCACATATGATTAGTTCCTAATAGCAGAAGAAGAAACCAGAGCCAAGAGAAGTTAACTTTCCAAAATTTTCATAGCTGATTAATCTGGGAGACAAGATTTAAACCCAGGCAGTTTTTGTCGAGAGCTGCATCTATCTTTGCCACTAAACATAAATGTCATCAGATATGTGTGAGGGCTGATTGTGAACATATCTTCCCAACTGACTTCAGTGACCTCACATTAGTAGCCTGAAAGCAGCCATGGTGAGAGTCTTTACACCGTGGGAATCACTAAATACTACAAATCAGAGTCCTCTTACTACACAGAGCTGATCGTTAATTACCAGCACTGGTTATAGACACATTTGGAGAGCTGTTTGGGTATTGCAGGTATTCACTTCGAGAATTGTGGGTACCATTTATATGTTGTCTTGGCATTTTCATCAGATGAGGATCCTGTTTGACCTGAATTGGAAGAGGACGTACAAATAAGAATTCTCATGGTCATTAAATTATTGGATCACAGAGCCTTTTCAGACAATTAAGTATTCCATCCAGGCATTTCATTTCAAGAAACTTTGGGAAGGAGTATTATCCAATCACAGTTATGATTTTGCTTTTTCTTAATTTCTGAAACCCATTATTTGCATATTTCTCATGACAATTATGACATTTGAATTCATATTATAGTTTTTTTTTACATATGCATATTTTTCTCCCTCTTAGACTACAGGATTCATGCTATAATCCATGCTAGGTCAGTACTTAAACTCCAGAGAGTGCCTAGCACAGTGTTTTTCCAAAGTGGTTTAGTTCAGTGTTGATTAAATGAATAAGCTTTTTTCCCCCTATATCAAACACTACTTGATAATTTAGATGGAATGGTAAAGGAAACAATTTAAGAAATCACTTTATATAATTATGAGCCATAAAGAGTTTTTAAAAACAGATCATGCAGCCTATCAATCTATTGAAATCATGGATGCATTTATGATATTTATTATTTTATATTTGAGGATGTAATTAAATTATAATTTCATTTTTTTGTTATAAATAGGCCTGAAAAACTGACTTTTTTGGGGGGGATGTGGTTGAGTTTCAAGACCTGTGCCGATTGTATGTGTACAGTTAGCTTAAGACTTATCTTTTTGGCTTTTTCTTTCTATTAACTCTGATCTTGTTAGTATTTTGCCAACCATTGTTTTCTTACCCAGGCAAATAGCCCTTTTAATTTTAGATTATGGATTTTATTTTGAGAGTTTTTATGTTGCAATGGTTTAGATTTATTCATTTTTTTTTAGATTTAGAAAACAATGTTTTATTTTTTATTTTTATTTTTTTTGTCCTTTTTGAGACCAGCCACACTGCGTTCAGCCAGTGAGCGCTGTGAGCACACTGGTCATCCCTATATAGGATCCGAACCCGCAGCGGGAGCGCTGCTGTGCTTCCAGTGCCGCATTCTCCTGAGTGCGCCGCGGGCTTGGCCCAACAATGTTTTATTTTTTAAAAAATTTCCTTTGATAATTAAACATATTTGGAAAATTGTTTATAATAGATGTGCAGATTTGTTCTCCTGAGTGCGCCGCGGGCTTGGCCCAACAATGTTTTATTTTTTTAAAAATTTCCTTTGATAATTAAACATATTTGGAAAATTGTTTATAATAGATGTGCAGATTTGGTCTTTTCTGTTGCCCGTAATCCATCTGCTTGCTACTCAGCTAGGTACCAGCAACATCATTGTATCTTGGGAGTCTGATAAAAATGCAGTGTCTTGGGACCCCAGCCCAGACCGACTGAAACAGAATCTGCATTTAAAAAACCTCCCCAGGAGATCTGTATGTACATTAATGTTTATGAAAAGCCAATCAATCGAATCTTTCTGAAATTCACCCTGCTGCAAAAGCAGCTGACTATAATGTGTTCTTCAATGCAGACTACAGTTTGGAATTCCAAATTATTTGACTGCTTAATGTTTATTGACTGCACCTGGTGTGCTAAGTGCTGTAAAGAAAATACAAACCACCCAGTCATTTTTCTGCAGTTACTTTATACTAAAATAAGAAGACACAGACAATTTGCCATTTTTTAATTCCTTTGTGTTTTAAAAACATATACACATACATTGAAAGAAGACAAGGTTTTAGGTAGGAGAGACAGTCTTGAGAATCCTGTTCCAGGGGAATGTGACTCCTTGTTAAAATAAGAGTAGATGAGGGATATTCACATACACAGGTAGATAAGGTAGGAATTCCACAAACCATTTAGATGTTTGGTCCGGGGAAAGGAAATATCTGGATGGCTGAATTGTGTGTAGACAAAGTATCTGGACAATTGCTTGCATTTTCCCCTTCTCCTTCAGATGTTTTAGCATTGTGTTGATGTAGATCAAATCCATTGCTCTCAGACATTTCATGAATTTTTAGTACAAAAAGTTCTGAAAGCATTGATTTTATGTCTACATTCCATTCTTCATGAAAATTATGGTCTTTGAAACCTAATATTTGGTCAAGTTTTCCCCTACTGTGTTAAATTACCATTTTATACAGAGTATGTAGAAGACATTCTCAGTCAAGATGTGATGAAATGAAAGTAAGGATTTTGAAAGGGTCCAGAATATGCCACTCCAAAATATGCCACTTTAGCTTTATTTTGAGCTAAAAGCTATTGACAACCAACAAATGCAGAAAGAAGTTTCTATTTCCTATCCTAATCTACCCAAAAGCAGGGCATTCATTTCCCTTTGTGAAGGCACTCCCTACCCTCAAACTAGAAAGAGAAGAGCAACTTTTATTACCAGCAACCTAGGCACTGAGATGTCTGCATAAGCAAACCTTACTAAAATAACCTTTGTCGTCCATTAGTTTTCCCCATACATATAGTCTAATCACTTTCTCAAAATGTGTCATTCCTCAAAGCCCAAACCCCTTCCTTTGTTTAAATGTCATATATGCCCCCAAGTCTAAGCAGTTCTTTGAGTTTTTCTTCTTTTCTGTGAACTCCCATGAATGTAAAATATCAATAAATTTGTAATATGCCCCCAAGTCTAAGCACTTCTTTGAGTTTTTCTTCTTTTCTGTGAACTCCCATGAATGTAAAATATCAATAAATTTGTATTCCTTTTCTCCTGCTAATTTGTCTTCTATCAATTAAATTTTCAGGGCCCCAGATACAAAACCTAAGATAGTAAAGGAAAAGTTTTTCCTCTTCAATGATTAAAACTGCAATAAAACTTCTTTTTTAAAAATTTAATAAATCATTTTAAAAGAGAAAAGGTGGAAATAAAGAAGGAAGAAAGGAAAGATAGATACATATGAAGCACGTGAAATGTCTGAAGCATCAACAGGAATGGGGTGAGAATTTTTTGGAATTAGCTATTTAGTCATCTGTTTTGTCTGATCATTACTCAAACTGTCAGTGACTGCAGGCACACTATTTGGAGAGATTATTATTGTCACACTCTAAGCCTGTAGTTAGGTCAGTTGTTGGATCAATAACAACTCTGCTCCACCAGATAACGAATCTAAATGAGAATTGCCACTGTTAATCAGGTATCTCGAAATCCTTGAATGGGGTTGTGATAAATGATTGCTGACTATTGTTCTCCCTTTAACCTCAGTGGACTTTGCTCACCTGTATTTTTAACTAACTAATTTAGTTCAGTACATTTAAAATGCTCAAATCCTATTGAAATTCTCCCCAGGGAGGTTGCTCCTGGAGGAGACATCAGGAGAGATGTCCTTCCTTTCTTTGTGGAGATATATTTGGCACATTTTTATTTTTTTGTCAGAGAAATGCATTTCCAAGGAAGACTTTGGTTTCACATTTCACTTAGTACTTAGTCCTTTACCTCACAAAAGGATAGCATTTTAAAATTCAGCAAAAATATACAATGTTCCTTATGGGATGTTAAACAAAAGTCAAAACTTTGGAAAATTACAACCATCAGTGCAAAAGTAGTTATCTTCTACTTTTTTGAAAGTTAATTAGCAATGAAAAACCTTCTAGAAAAAAATGCTGAGTTTAACTGAGGTTCTGGGATGTCTTAACAATTAAGATATTCGAAGTTGTTTGAGTTCCTTTTATACTCTGGATATTAGGCCTTTGTCAGATATCTGTTTTGCAAATATTTTCTCCCACTCTGTTGGTTGTCTTTTCACTCTGTTGATTGTTTCTTTTCTCTGTTGGTTGTCTTTTCACTCTGTTGATTGTTTCTTTTGTTGCAGAGAAGTTTTTAAGTATGACATAATCCCATTTGTTTATTTTTCTTTTGGTTGCCTATGCTTTTGGGGTCATATTCATGAAGTCTGTACCCACTTCTATTTCTTGGAGTGTTTCCCCTGTTTTCATTAAGGAGTTTTATGATGAATTTTTAACTCTTTAATCCATTTTGAGTTGATTTTGGTATATGATGAGAGATATAGGTCTAGTTTCACTCTCCTATATATGAATATCCAGTTTTCCCAGCACCATTTGCTGAAGAAGCAGTCTCTTCCCCAGTGTGTAGACTTGGTGCCTTTGTCAAAGATCAGATGGCTGTAGGTGCATGGGTTGATATCTGGGTTCTCTATTCTATTCCATTGATCAGTGTGTCTATTTTTATGCCAGTACCATGCTGTTTTGGTTATTATAGCTTTGTAGTACTGTTTAAAGTCAGGTAGTTTTATGCCTCCATTTTTTTTTTT
>NW_007730661.1:211466-213615 GCF_000696425.1 Galeopterus variegatus
TTGTGTTGAGATACTTTCCATCTATACCTAACTTATAGAGAGTCTTTATCATGAACAAATGCTGATTTTTTTTCAAATGCTTTTTCAGTGTCTATATAGATGATCATATGGTTTTTGTCTTTGCTTTTATTGGTGTGGTGTATCACATTTATTGATTTCTGTATGTTGAACTAACCTTGTATACGTGGGATGAATCCGACTTGATCATGGTGGATAATTTTGCATATGTGTTGCTGTATTCTGTTAGCTAGTATCTTATTGAGGATTTTTGCATCTATGTTCATCAAGGATATTGGTCTGTAGTTTTATTTTTTTGATGTATCTTTGTCTGGTTTTGGTATCAGGGTGATGTTTGCCTCATAGAATGAGTTTGGGAGAATGGCCTCTGTTTCAATCTTTTGGAATAGTTTGTAGAGAATTGGAGAATTTGTATCAATTCCTCTTTGAAGTTTTGGTAGAACTCTGCAGTGAACCCATCCAGTCCTGGGCTTTTCTTTGTTGGGAGCCTTCTGATAACAGCTTCAATCTCTTTTATTGTTATTGGTCTATTCAGATTTTTTATATCTTCTTGGCTCAATTTTGGTAGTTTGTGTGTGTCCAGAAATTTATCCATTTCCTCCAGATTTTCAAATTTGTTGGCATATAGCTGTTTATAGTAGTCTCTAATGATCCTTGTATTTCTGAGGTATCAGTTGTAATATCACCTTTTTCATTTCTAATTTTTGTTATTTGAATTTTCTTCTTTTCTCAGTTAGCCTTGCTGAAGGCTTGTCAATTTATTTATCTTTTTGAAAAAACAACTTTTTGTTTCATTGATCTTTTGTTTCATTTTGGGGGTTTCTATTTCATTTAGTTCTGCTCTGATCTTAATTATTTCTTTCTGTTTGCTAACTTTGGGTTTGGATTGTTCTTGTTTTTTTAGTTCTTTAAGGTGAAGTGTTAAGTTGCTTATTTGCCATCTTTCCATTCTTCTGAAGTAAACATTTAATGCACATGGTATATCTTTTTCCATCCTTTTACTCTTAGTTTTTACAGGTGAGTTGAGTCTCTTGAAGGCAGCCTATTGTTGGGTCCATCTTTTTAATCTAGTCAGTCAGTCTGTATCTTTTGTGTGGGGAATTTAATCCTTTTACATTTAGAGTTATTATTGAAAGGTGTTGATCTACTCCTAGCATTTTATTGATTTTTGTTTAGATGTCTTAAGTATCTTTTATTCCTTTTTTTCTGATTTTCTGTTTGTCTTCTGTGTTTGTTGGTTTCTTGAGGTGGTAGATAAACAAGTTTTATCTTTATTGTTAGCATTTTTGTTTTACTGGTAGGTTTTGTTCTTTCTTGAGTATTCATGGCAGTGATGGTCGTTTTTCAGGTATCAAACCCAGTACTTCCTTGAGAATGTCTTGTAAGGTTGGTTGTGTGGTAGTGAACTCCAGTAGTTTTTGTTTGTCTGAGAAATATACTATTTGTCCTTCATTTCAGAAGGATAGCCTTGCTGGGTAAAGTATCCTTGGCTGGCAATTTTTGTCCTTTAGTATTTTGAATATACCATCCCATTCTTTTATGGCTTTTAGGGTTTCTGATGAAAAGTCTGATGTTAGTCTGATTGGGGCTCCCTTATAGGTAATTTGCCACTTCTCACTTGCAGCTTTTAGGATTCTCTCTTTGTCATAGAGTTTTTCCAGTTTGAGTATAACACATCTTGTAGAGGATCTTTTTGGGTTGAATATGTTTGGGTATCTTTGGGCCTCCTGGATCTGAAGATCTGTGACTTTCCCTATACCTGGGAAGTTTTATGCTATTATTTCATTGAATATGTTTGCAATGCCATTTCCTTTTTCCTCCCCTTCTGGAATACCTATGATTCAGATATTTGAGCACTTAAGGTTATCTGTTATCTCTGTTAGATTTTCTTCAATTTTTTAAAAAATTCTATTTTCTTTTTTCTGGTCCTCCCATGTTAATTCCAACAGCTTGTCTTCAAGGTCAGAAATTCTCTCTTCTGCTTGTTCTAGCCTGCTGGTTAGGCTCTCTGTTGTATTTTTTATTTTGTTGAATGAATGCTTCAGCTCCACAAGCTCTGGTATATTCTTATTCAGGGCACTGATTTCTTTGTACATTTCTTCTTTCAGGTCCTATATATTTTTTCTCATTT
>NW_007730661.1:214584-217353 GCF_000696425.1 Galeopterus variegatus
TTGGATGGTGGGCATTGACTGCCTTTGGGGTCCTGTGGTGCACAGCTCCTGCCTGTCCTGGTGCAGGCCTCTAAGATCTAAAATTTTGAAACTTAAGTTTGTACCTTCTTTACAACAGTGGGAAAAGCCTACGATCTTATTCTGTCAAGTAATTTTGTAAGGCTCAGATTGATGTTATAGTTAACAAAGATATGGCCATTCATATGCATTTCTACTTTTCAATTCATCTCTCTTATAGCTAAGGAATGAGACTGTGACTGAGACAAGGCAGTCAAAAACTGATCATTATTTTGTCTTTCTGATTTGATTGGTAAGTTAGCAAATGTAGTTAAAACACTATGTGTGCATCCCAGGGTATGTTAGAAAAAAAACGGGTAGTCTCAGCATCTCATTGAAAACTTCTCTCAGTATTGAGTCCAAATTTCTATCCCTAGAAACCTTCCTGCCTGTTCACATGAGCTTTGTGTAGCTTTCAGCTTGAAAAAGCATATTCATCTCTTTTGGTTATCTAAACATTAGAAATTTTCACTGTTACCATGCATGAAGTACCATTTCTAGTTATTTAATGTTGCAAAACAATGAGCTTTAAAATGTAGTACAGTAAAATAAGCTTGGGTGAGGAATTCAGAAAGGGTACAATAGGGATGGTTTATCTCTGCTGCAAGAAGTCTGGGGTCTCGGCTAAGAAAACTCACATGGCTGAGTGGTGGCTCCAATGAATGGGAGCTGGAATTATTTGGAGATCTCTTTCACTCACATGTCTGGAATGTGGGCTGGAAAGGCAGGGCTCAGCTGGAGCTATTGATAAGAATGCACACATGTGGCCTGTCCATGTGGCCTGGGCTTCACATAGTATGATGGTTGGGTTCTGAATGGAAATATCCCAAGAGGGAGAGCCATGGTATTTCGTGACCTACCTTCAGAAATCACAAAATGTCATTTCTGTTCTATTCCACTGATCAAAGCAGGCATAGGCCTGCCCATATTCAAGGGGAGATGATATAGATTTCACCTCTTATTGGAGCAGTATCAAAAAATTTGTGATCAGTTTTTAAAACCACTATGACACCCGGTTCATAGTTTTTTTTTTTTCTAAGAGATTTTTCTTTACTAATTATCTTACAAAAAAGCAGAAGTTATCTGACATTTTATAGAAGAAAACCAGAGGTGGGTCCTGGGCTTACTTGTAAAGTCAAATGCAGAAACATTAACAAATTTCTTTATCTACCAATATTACCCAGTACATTCATCTGTACACAATGGGTTTCAGAAAAATACCTGGGGGAAAATTAATTGCTAGGAGAATTTCACATGAATTATATTTTTTCCTTGCAGACAATTTGGCTGCTGCATTAGTGTTCTCTCTGATGGAGCTGTCATTAACTATGGTTCTATTAGCTGTTCATCTATTGCATAGAATAGACCCAAATAGAAGGATTTCTTTTGAACTGAGCCATTGTTTCATGAATATTAGAACACAAATCAATGCATATTGACTGAGTTTTTGTAGCTCAATGCTATAGCATTGCCCTGAACAAAATATGGCTCATTTCTTCAAAACAATGTGCAAGACTTAGAAGAAAAATAAGAAGCACTTAAGTTTTTCAACATATTGACCTTTAGGTACTGAGCTAAAAAGTTCATTTCTTCAAATGCTTGAAACTGTATGAACAGATACTATACTTTCTAAAGTACTTGTTTCTGTGTGGATAGTGCTGAACAAGAGGTCAGAGAAGAATAGCTATAGGTAACATTCCCATTACACTTTAATGAGCATATATCATCTGTATTGACACTCACAAGAAGCTTGTGAGGAAAGTATTATCAACCCAAATTTACAAATAAGCATATTGGTGTCACAGATTTTCTGTAGCATGCCTAAGGTCACCACCTTAGAGAGATGGAAAGGAGATTTAAATTCCTCAGACATGGTCACTTCTGGAGAGTCACATATAGTTCTCCTTGGCCAAATTGAAGTACTTCTTATCTGTGATCTCATGATACCTTGAAATCTATCCATATCTACTACTTTTTGTTTTAACTTTTTTCTTTTGAGTTTATTTTTCCCCACTTGACTTGAAAGAAAGGACATCTGGTCTTATATATCTGCACCTGCTAACAATTTGACCCAAAGTAACCAATGAATGTTTGCAGAATGAATAGATAAATGAGTGAAGGCTTCTTAATTCTAAGACTCTGTCTGCCAATCCATGGTGAATTTCAAGAAAGAAGTGCACTGCTAGAATAAGCATAAAGGAAAGCTGGTATTTGTGGATACGACACATGAGAGCTATAGACAAAAAGACNCTGCTAATCCATGGTGAATTTCAAGAAAGAAGTGCACTGCTAGAATAAGCATAAAGGAAAGCTGGTATTTGTGGATACGACACATGAGAGCTATAGACAAAAAGACTTCTGAATCATATGTGGCATTGTTTTACCTCATTCCCTAGAATATACTAGGAATAGGAAGGAATGCTTGTGTGCTTGAGCACAGTGAGTAAGAGGAAAATATAGGAGTATCAGGAATTGAAATCAAAGAGTTACTGAGGTGGACTCTAAGTGACTTGATCAGATTTAGCAGGCAAAGTGATCCTTTTAAAACCTATGGTAAGTCTTCTTTTGCAAAAAGTGAAGAAATTCCAGCCAAGAATAGTTAAATAATCTCTACTGAATCAAATGTCTAGTTAGTCCCATGTCCAGTCTCAGTCTCTGGACTTACAGAGAGACTATTTATGTAGTGTTAAGAATATAGTTAAGCAAGAGTGA
>NW_007730661.1:218353-226276 GCF_000696425.1 Galeopterus variegatus
TTAAGAATATAGTTAAGCAAGAGTGAGAATCCTGTGCACCACCATGTGGGCCCAGCCTGACGCCCCACAAAGTCCCTCCCACCTCATGAGCAGGAACCAAGGTGCTGTCCTGTGCACCACCAGGGACCCAGCCTGAAGCCCCAGAGAGCCCCTCCCACCACCTGTGCAATACCCAAGGTGAGCATCCCATGAAAGTGCCACAAACACCATTTCTGTGCAGGTGGTCCACCACACCCACCACTACACCTACACCACTGCAAGGATGGCTCACTACCACAATAGGAGAAAGGGCCAACCTACAGGCAGCCCACTGAACACAACTACATTGATACAAGAAGAGTCACCAGTGGAGCCTGCAAATAAAGGAGGAAGTCTTTCTCCTCATAGCTTAATCCAGACTAATGTAAGAAACAAGTGCTCTACTAGATGACCAGACATTATGAAAAGGTACTAGAATTACAAATAAACAAGAAGATATGACACCACCAAAGGAATACAGTAATTCTTGAGGACCAGATCACATAGAGCAGGAAGCCCTTGAAATGTCTGAAAAGGAATTCTGAGCAACAATCTTAAGAAAACTGAAAGAGATAAGAGAAGACTCAATTAGAGAACACAAGGAAACAAGAAAAAATATTCAGGATATGAAGGAAGAAATTTACAAAGAGATTCTTATAAAAGAATGTAGCAGAACTCATGGAACTAAAGGATTCACTCAATGAAATAAAAAATACAAGAGCGCTTGAGCAGCAGGTCAAAACAAGCAGAAGAAATAATTTCTGATCTAGAAGATGGTCTTTCTGAAATAACCAAGGTGGACCAAAAAAAAAAAAAAAGGAAAAAAGAATTTTAAAAGTGAAGAAAATCTAAGAGAGCTAGCACACAACCTCAAGTACACAAACATCTGAATCGTGGGTATTCCAGAAGGGGAGGAGAAAGGAAAAGGCATTAAAAACGTATTCAAGTAAATAATAACAGAAAACTTCCAAGGTATAGGGAGAGACACAGACCTTCAGATCTAGGAAGCTCAAAGATCCCCAAAAAGATTCAATCCAAAGAGATCTTCTCCAAGACACACTATAATATAACTGGCAAAGCTCAAAGACAAAGAGAGAATTCTAAAAGCAGAAAGAGAAAAGCATCAAATCACCTATAAGGAAGACCCTATCAGACTAACAGCAGACTTCTCAACTGAAACCCTACAGGCCAGAATGAAATGGGATAATATGTTAAAAATACTAAAAGAAAAACATTGCCAGTCAAGAATCCTATACCCAGCAAGGCTATCCTTCAGAAATGAGAGGGAAATAGTGTATTTCCCAGACAAACCAAAATTGTGGGAGTTCACCACCACATGAACAGCCCTGCAAGAAATTCTCAAGGGAGTCCTGCACCCAGAATCAGAAAAACAATAACCACTATTATGGATACACAAGAAAGAGCAAAACCTGCAATTAAAACAAAAATACAAATGAGAAAGAGAAAGAAGCTAAGTCATACAACCTGAAAAATCCAACTAACATTGAAGATGAATATAAAAGAGGAAGAAAGGAACAAAAGATGTTTAAAACATCTAAACAAAAAGCAATAAAATGACAGGAGTAAAACAATACCTGTCAATAATAACCCTAAATGTAAATGGATTAAATACCCTATTCAGAAGACACAGACTGTCTGATTGGATTAAAAAGGTAGACCCAAGTATATGCTGTCTTCAGAGACCCACCTCACCTATAGAGACACATACAGACTGAAAATGAAGGGATGGAAAAAGATATACCATACAAATGGAAGCCAAAAGCAAGCAGGCACAGCTATTCTTAAATCAGACAAAATAGACTTTAAACCAAAAAATATAAAAAGAGACAAAGAAGGCCATTATACAATAATAAAGGGATCTATCCAGCAGGAAGACACAACAATAATAAACATGTGTGTACCCCAAACTGTAGCAACCAGATGTATAAAGCAAACAGTCATAGACCTACAAAAAAGAGATAGACCTTAATATGATAATAGTGGGTGACCTGAATACCCCTTTCTCAAAATTGGACAAATCTTCCAACAAATCAACAGAGAAACATATGATTTAAATTACATCTTAAACCAATGGACCTGGCAGATATCTACAGAACATTTCATTCCAACAACTACAGAATAAGCATTCTTCTCATCAGCACATAGAACATTCTCCAGGATAGACCACATGTTAGGTCACAAACCAAGTCTCAGCAAATTTAAAAAATCAAAATCATTTCAAGTATCTTTCAGATCACAGTGGATTAAAACTGGAAATCTATAACAAGCAAAACTCTAGAAACCATATATACACATGAAACAAAACAATGGGCTCCTGAATGACCTATGGGTCCATGAATAAATTAAGCATAAAGTCAAAAAATTTCTTGAAACTTATGAAAATAAAGATACGTCATACCAAAACCTGTGGGATACTGCAAAAGCAGTACCAAGAGGGAAGTTTATTACAATAAACACTTACATCAAAAGAATAGAAAGACTTCAAATAAGCAACCTAATGCTACATCTCAAAGAGCTAGAAAAACAGCAAGAATGCATCCTCAAAGTAGTAGATGGAAAGAATTAGGATCAGACCAGAACTAAGTGAAATAGATCCAAAATATGACACAAAAGATCCATGAAACAAAAAAATGTTTTTTCAAGTAGATAAATAAAATAGACAAACCATTAGCTAAGTTAACAAAAAGAAGAAGACAGAAGATCCAAATAACAAAAATCAAAGTGAAAGGGAGACATTACAACCAATATTACAGAAATACAAAGAATCATTAGAGATTTTTATAAACAATTGTACACAAACAAATATGAAAACCTGGAGGAAATGGATAAATTCCTGGAGACATACAAACTACCAACACTGAATCAAGAAGAAATAGAAAACCTGAAGAGCCCAATAAAAAGTAAAGATATTGAAGCAATAATGAGCAGTCTTCCAACAAAGAAAAGTCAAGAACCAGATGGCTTTACTGCTGAATTCTATCAAACTTTTAAAGAGAAATTAATATCAATTGTGTTCAAATTATTTAAAAAAATTGAAACAGAAGCCATTCTTCCAAACACATTCTATGAGGCCAGCATCACCCTGATACCAAAACCAGACAAAGACACAACAAAAAAAGAAAATTACATGCCAATATCCTTGCTGAACATATATGCAAAAATCCTCAACAACATATTAGTAATCAGAACACAGCAACACATTAAAAAAATTATACACCATGATCAAGTGGGATTCATCCCAGGGATGCAAGTATGGTTAAACATATGAAAGTCAATAAATGTGATGCACCACATTAACAAAACCAAGGACAAAAACCATTTGATTATCTCCATAGATACAGAAAAAGCATTTGACAAAATTCAACATGGCTTCATGATAAAGACTCTCACCAAATTACGTATAGATGGAAAATATCTCAACACAATAAAAGCCAAATATGACAAAACAATCACCAATATCCTGAATGGGATAAGCTGGTTTTCCCTTAAGAATGGGGACAAGACAAGGATGCCCACTCTCACCACTCCTACTTAACATAATATCAGAAGTGCTAACCAGAGCAATCAGGAAAGAGAAAGAAATAAGGAGCATTCAATTTGCAATGGACAAAGTCAAACTGTCCCCATTTGCAGATGACACGATCATACATATAGAAAAACCTAATGACTCTACCAAAAAAACTGTTGGAGCTGATTAACAATTTCAGTAATATTGCAGGATACAAAATCAACACCCCAAAATCAATAGCAGTTTTGTACTCCAAGCACAAACTAGCAGAAAAATAAATCAAGAAAGCAAACCCATTTACAACAGTCACAAAAAAATAAAATATCTAGGAATCAATTTAACCAAAGAGGTGAAAGATCTCTACAATGAGAACTACAAAACACTACTGAAAGAAATTAAAGAGGACACAAAAAGTTGTAAAGACATGTCATGATCTTGGATTGGAAGAATTAACATTGTGAAAATGTCCATAGTACTGAAACCAATCTACAGCTTCAATGCAATCCCCATCAAAATACCAATGACATTCTTTACAGAAAGAGACAAAACAATCCTAACATTCATATACAACAACAAAAGACCCAGAATAACTAAAGCAATCCTGAGCACACACACAAAAATAAAGCTGTTGGCATAACACTACCTGACTTTAAATTATACTACAAAGCTATAATAACCAAAACAGCATGGTACTGGCATAAAAACAGACACACACAGATCAATGGAATAGAACAGAGAATGCAGAAATCAACCTATACACCTACAGCCATCTGATCTTTGACAAAGGCACCAAGTCTACACACTGCCTCTTCAGCAAATGGTGCTGGGAAAACTGGATATTAATATGTAGGTGAATGAAACTAGACCTTACCTTTCACCATATACCAAAATCAACTCAAAATGGATTAAAGAATTAAATATACATCCTTAAACAATAGAACTCCTTAAAGAAAATATAGGGGAAACACTCCAGGAAGTAGGATTGGGTACAGACTTCATGAATACAACCCCCAAAGCACAGACAATCAGAGGAAAGATAAACAAATGGGACTACATCAAACTACAAAGCTTCTGCTCAAAAGAAACAATTAACAGAGTGAAAAGACAACCAACAGAGTAGGAGAAAATATTTGCGGGCTGGCCCGGTGGCGCACTGTGCTAGTGCGCCGCTTGGGAAGTGCGGCGGCGCTCCCGCCGAGGGTTCGGATCCCACCTACAGACCGGTTCCCGCTCACTGGCTGAGCGAGGCGCGGGAGCAGCGCCGAGGGTTGCGATCCTGTTGCCGGTCCCGGTCCGGTGCGGGGGCGACGCTGAGGGTTGCGATCCATTGCCGGACACGGAAAAAGACAAAAAAAAAAAAAAAAATATTTGCAAAACAAATATCTGACAAAGGCCTAATATCCAGAGTATAAAAGGAACTCAAACAACTTCACTGCAAAAAAACAAGTAACCCAATTAAAAAATAGGCAAAGGAGCTAGGTATTTCTCAAAGGAGAATAGGTATTTCTCAAAGGAAGATATACAAATGGCCAACAGACACATGAAAAAATGTTCAACATCACTCAGGTTCGGGAAATGCAAATCAAAAGCAGTTTGAGATACCATCTCATCTCAGTTAGGATGGCTAATATCCAAAAGACTGAGAATGATAAATGCTGGTGAGATTGTGGAAAAAGAGGAACTCTCATAAACTGTTGGCAGGACTGTGAAATGGTGCAACCTTTATGGAAAATGGTATGGAGGTTCCTCAAACAATCGTAGATAGATCTACCATATGACCCAGCTATTCCAGTGCTGGGAATATATCCAGAGGAATGAAAATAATCCTGTCAAAGGGATACCTGTACTCCCATGTTTATTGCAGCACAATTTACAATAGCCAAGAGTTGGAACCAGCCAAAATGTTTGTCATCAGATGAGTGGATAAGGAAGATGTGGTATATTTACAGAATGGAATATTACTGTGCTATAAAAAAGAGTGAAATACTACCACTCACAGCAACATGGGTGGACTCAGAAAAAATTATATTAAGTGAAATAAGTCAGGCACAGAAAGAGAAATACCACATGTTCTCACTTACTTGTTGGAGCTATAAATCAATCAATCAATCAATATACAAATACATGGTGGGGGGTGTGGGGAAGAAGACACAGCAATCACGACAATTCCTTGAACTTGTTAAGACGTGTGAACAGATATGATGTCGATGTGGGGAGGGGTAGAGGGAGGGTGGAAAAGGAAATATAAAAGGACATGATAACCTAGTACATTGTATATCACTAAATAAAAATCTAAACAAACAAACAAATAAATAGTGTTAGTATAAAAAATAAAGAAATAAAAAAAGAAAATAATTTTTTTTCTTAAGAGAAGGTTGTATGTTCATGTGTGTGTGCATGTGTGTCTGTGTGTTGTCATTTATTTTTTAAAATAGGTGAAATAGCAGTATGTTTACAAGATGAAGGGAATGATTCTGAAGAGAGGAAATCACTGATAATACAAAAAAGAGCGGTAAATACTACTAGAGTGAGTTTTTAATGGAGGAATGGGGGCAGACTTGGATACCCAAGGAAGAGACTGTATAAATGGTTTGTTTACAGTAACACCCCAAAATGCAGAGTAAATGAGTACAGATGCTGTCAGGCAGATAGATATCATTGGGGGAAATCTGTGGAAGTTCTATTCTGATTGCTTTAATATACTCAGTGAAGTATGAAGCAAGGACAAAAATGGGATGTTCAAAACAGAGATATGGATAGAGGGAGTTATTGATAGTGACAAGTTCTAGGAAAAATTGTTGGTACACTGGAGGACAATTTTTGATAAAGAGGTGATCAAGAAACTGAGAGGTCAAAGTGTTAGAAAGATTATTTATATATTAACATTGCTAAGATATGACATGATAGCAGTCTTGGGTGAGAGGGACAGTGAAGTAGGAACTAAAAATATCAAGAAATGGCAGACAGTCACCTTAGAGCAATAGGTGACATAAATTAACTCTGATAACAGAAAAGTTAGATCTGATGATTATCAGGAAGAAATGAGAAAAGAATGGTCCAGAAGTGACAATGGGGATTAAGAAGGACACCTCCCCGTTTACAGGCCCAGTGAAATGAGATGTAAGAAAACAATTTCCTCAGGGGAGAGGCAAGTTTTAAACCAATTTTTAAANTGTTTACAAGATGAAGGGAATGATTCTGAAGAGAGGAAATCACTGATAATACAAAAAAGAGTGGTAAATACTACTAGAGTGAGTTTTTAATGGAGGAAGGGGGACAGACTTGGATACCCAAGGAAGAGACTGTATAAATGGTTTGTTTACAGTAACACCCCAAAATGCAGAGTAAATGAGTACAGATGCTGTCGGGCAGATAGATATCGTTGGGGGAAATCTGTGGAAGTTCTATTGTGATTGCTTTAATATACTCAGTGAAGTATGAAGCAAGGACAAAAATGGGATGTTCAAAACAGAGATATGGATAGAGGGAGTTATTGATAGTGACAAGTTCTAGGAAAAATTGTTGGTACACTGGAGGACAATTTTTGATAAAGAGGTGATCAAGAAACTGAGAGGTCAAAGTGTTAGAAAGATTATTTATATATTAACATTGCTAAGATATGACATGATAGCAGTCTTGGGTGAGAGGGACAGTGAAGTAGGAACTAAAAATATCAAGAAATGGCAGACAGTCACCTTAGAGCAATAGGTGACATAAATTAACTCTGATAACAGAAAAGTTAGATCTGATGATTATCAGGAAGAAATGAGAAAAGAATGGTCCAGAAGTGACAATGGGGATTAAGAAGGACACCTCCCCGTTTACAGGCCCAGTGAAATGAGATGTAAGAAAACAATTTCCTCAGGGGAGAGGCAAGTCTTAAACCAATTTTTTTTATTTTTATTTATTTATTTATTTATTTATTTTTTAGTAACTTAATTATGATGTGCTTTGGTTAAGGTTTCTGCATGTTGCTTGTGCTTGGGGTTTGTTTTAGCTTCTTGAATTTTAGTGTTATAGTTTTAATTCAAATTTGGAAAATTTTTGGCCAAATATTTTTTTTGTTCCCACACTTCCACTATTTCAGGGACTCCAATTAAATTGGTTATAAATTATATGAGGCTTCTTGAAGTTTTCCAACAACTCACAAGTGCTCTGTTCTCTCTCTCTCTTTTTTTTTAGGCTTCTTTTTTTTTTTCTGTTTAATTTTGGTTAGTTCCTATTGTTATGTCTTCTTCAAGTTCACTAATCTTTTTCTAAATGTGCGATCTACCATTAATCCTATCAGGTATATTTTTCATCTGTCACATAACAGTTTTCATCTCTAGAATTTTGATTTGAATTATTTTTGTCTTCTGTTATCTTTTCTACCCATG